>NC_033803.1:43338983-43346483 GCF_001876935.1 Asparagus officinalis
ATACAAAATTATTATTTTATACAAACTATTTTGCCAGTTTGGTATTTTTAAAAACTCCGATGACGATAAGACATTTAATCTCGTCCTTTTTGTCAATAAGACCCTTTTTTCAAAATTTCGGCGAGTAAATTTGATTTTTAACCCCTTATCTCCCAAATTTATTGAATTTATACCCTCCATCTCCTCCTCCTCCTCCTCTTCCTCTCCCATTCCCCTCTCCCTCCAGCGCACCATCGTCCTTCTCCTCCTCTCCTCCGTCCCTATCTCCCTCCTCTGGGTCATCCTCCTCCTCTCCCTCTCCTCCCTCTCCTCCTCCTCCTCCTCTCCCATTCCCCTCTCCCTCAAGCGCACCATCGTTCTCCTTCTAAAGTAGGTTTTATTTGGTCATTGCTCCCTCAGCCTCATATCAACAGATCATAGATGGCATGAATTTACTCATTATTTCTTATATATGTTATATGACATGATATATGAAGAAGTTAAGTAAATTAAATTATCATTAATAAATCATTATGCGGGTGAGCTGGACAGGACCGAGTAAAGTCCTTGGAGAACTGCAGAGCTTGTATCTTTTTGGTTATTGGATTTCTTTAAGGGACGTATTTCACTTTAATTCGGCAGATTCTACTTCATCTGGACACTCCACTAAAAAATAAAAGCCTCGGGCAACAAGTTGGTTCCATGAGACTGAAGTTGCATATGATTGTCATTATTGTTGTTATGTTCTATTCATATAGGACGAACAGCTTGATTTTTCACATTCGACACGTGGGATATTCTTCTTGGGCAGTGTCATTCAATTGATTTTGCAGTTGCCTGAAGATTCATAGTCTTGATGCTCTGATTAAGAGATGGTAAAGAAAACAGACAAAATCCATGCCAGGTTAAAACAAAAGAGGAATTCAACTGGAGAGGAGGAGAGGGAGGAGAGGGGAATGGGAGAGGATGAGGAGAAGGAGGAGGATAGGGAGGGATGAGGGGAATGGGAGAGGAGGAGGACGATGGTGCGCTGGAGGGAGAGAGGAATGGGAGAGGAGGAGGACGATGGTGCGCTGGAGGGAGAGGGGAATGGGAGAGGAGGAGGAGGAGGAGCGGAGGGAGGGTATAAATTTAATAAATTTGGGAGATAAGGGGGTTAAAAATAAATTTTCTCGCCGGAATTTTGAGAAAATGGTCTTATTGACAAAAAGGATGAGATTAAATGCTTTATCATCGTCGAAGTTTTTAAAAATACCAAACTAGCAAAATGGTTGTATAAAAATACCAATTTGGTATTTTTAGCACATATATTATTCTATATATTTAATATGACTATATATAATCTATATATTACTATAATACTATTATTATATATATATATATATATTTATATTATAATACTAGTATAGGTGAGAACGGAATAGTGGTAATAGTAATCAAAAACTTGGAGCAAGGATCACTTGGGTAGTAGATGTGCACACAATCTGTCATAAAGACATCACAGAGCCATGGAGTGGCGCTCCATGTTCAAGTGTTTGCTGAATGATGGACAAGATGTGTCCAATCACTACCAAGATCCTTGGCCGCAAGTATACTCATATTCCTTATTTAGATAATATTTTATATAGTATAGTATAGATATATATATTAATAATATATAGGTATACCTATATAATATATTATATCTTATAGTAGGTATATATATTTTTTATATGGTATGGTGTGTGTGTGTGTGTGTGTGTGTGGTGTGTGTTGTGTGTGGGGTGTGTGTGTGTAAGGGAGTAGTCTATCAAGCTTAAAGTTGATGTCACCCAAACTTCCTAGCCACTCATTTATTTCTAAATATTTTATATCATGCGAGGGAATCTAGACGAATTGGATGAATTGGCTTTAAAATTTGGTGCGATAAACTTTTTTGCTATCACTTAAATTGACACGGGAACCGAGTCACAGAAACCAGGCGGAACGAACCACTTAAATATGACAAGCAGGTTTGCTATACTAAATTAATAATACTATAATAGTAAGTATTATATATATATATAATATATATTATTGTATTAGGTATATATGTATATATATATATACATATACAGCGCGTTTCTCATGCGCACTGATGCGTACGCATCTAGCTGTTCTCGTCGAAAGCAAGGTCTTTTTAAAAAAAACATCCGACAATTGATGAAACGCATCTCGAGCTCGTGACCTCGAAAGCAAGGGGTTTTTTTGAAAAAAAGCAACGACAAAATCCCCAAAATCCTTATCCCTCGTGACCACTCTCTCTTCATCAGCTAAAATTCTTATCCCCAAAATCACAGAGAATTGAATCTCCTCCATCAAAAAGCCGACTTCCCCCATTTCTCCTCCTCCGTCAAGCCATCGACTTCCCCAACTCCGCCCACCGCGAAAGCAGCATCACCGCCGATCGCGGCCAATCTTCCTACGAGCTCGAGCGCTCTCTCGAGATCCCCATTTCTCCTCCTCTATCAAACCACCGCCTTCCCCTAACTCAAGTAAGGATCACGCCCATTCCAAGCTTGTTACAGGTTTTGATTAGGATTTTTTTGATTTTTTTATTACAGGTGTTTTAGCGACCTCTCCCCCAACTCCGGGTCCAAGTCACCGCCGATCGACTTCCTCTATCAAGCCAGCAAGCCACCGACCTCTCCCCCAACTCCGACTCTTAACTATTTGATGACGCTTTCAGCTATTTAGCTAGCGAGGTCGAGGAGCCGAAGCGGACGAGCTCGTGGTCGAAGGTACAGAGCTTTGATCTTTTGATCTCTGTGGTTTTTGTCGGTATTTTTTTAGGAATTATAGATTGACTACAAGAACTAGGGATTTGATGCTTGAAATGGAATTTTAATCTTGGAGAAATCCGACTTGTTCTGTTTTTGTCGTTCTTCAATTTCAGCTGTTGAGCTTCCCCCTGGAAAAACATGGTATCAGCCGAATTTGGTTGAAAGTAGCAGTGAGATTCAAGCTTAGGAAATCTCTTTTTTCAGCTAAGATCTAACTTTGCCAATCAAGTACTTTTGGGTGCTCGCTGCGTTAGATATCTGCATGATATTGTCGTTGGATTTGTTATATATTGTGTATGCAATCCGTGTACTTAATAGTTGAGCTTATAGTTTATGCTATATTGCTATGAGGTTTGTAGGCTCCGATTGTTCGGTTTGTAAGACTGACGCTATTGGATAATCACAATTGCTCGAGTTTTCAAGCTCAAGATTTCATTTCAGTCACTGACTCTGGTAAGATCAGAAGCTTTTTGAGTCAGAGAAATTGCCTTAGATTGGACTGGGTTGCCTCCTCCTTTACACCATTTAGGCAATAACTGTTGTACTGTATATTGTCAACACGAAATAAGGATAGAAAAACAGGTCTGCATTTGGATAAGTATACAAAATTACTTTGAAAATAAATATGTAAAAATTAAAGGAAACAAGATCTAACTATTAAGAACGGATCATGTATTGTAGTGGTGAAAATTACTTTTTTTAACTTTGTTTGCTAACTGATCATATGTAAAAATAAGTATGTTTTGTTTATTTTGTTTACCCTCCAATTTGGGGTATTTTCAGGTTATCCATGGCTAGAAAAAGTTTTTATGTTGTGAAGAGAGGTCGACGATGTGGTATTTTTTATAATTGGGAGGAATGTAAATCTTAGGTAGATAAGTTCCCAAATGCATCCTACAAAGGGTATGCAACGTACGAAGAGGCCTTGATTGAATGAGAGAAGCACACACTCGCTCGTGATCCAGCATCCAGCTCGAGGTATGTCCAAACATCTGAGTATGCTCAAGAAGAAAGATATCCAGTGAGGCATAATCTGGATGAGGACAAGGAAAAACTTAGGGAAACTTCTATTTTCTCTATCTATGCTTTTGTATTAGGTTCATTGTTTACAATATTAGTGTTTCTAGTATGTATCGTTGCGGTATTTGTTGGTTTCTCCATTGCAAAAAACATGTGATGTAATTTGTGGCTGAGCTTGTATTGGTTGGATAAACTAAGCTGAGGATAAACTAACTCCCAGAATTTATCAGAACCTGTGTCAACACATATTGTATTACCATGCTTTTGTAATTACAGTAATCCACTAGTTTATGTGCTAATAAAAAAACTTTGGAATTAATCCTAGCATATTTATGCTCTATATGAAAATACATAGTGTACATTAGCACAGATGCATGCCTGGAAACTGAAACTATGTATGCAAAAAATTATGACGCAAGTCATTTATCTGAGATAAGACTGATTATGCATATGATCTAAGTTTGATGGGTGATTTGATTTCTTATCCCCCCCACCCCAGATAGGATGATCTAAGTTTGATGGATGATCTAAGTTTGAACTTAAGTGATGTGCTTCAGGTGCTGAAACATGAGATTAATATCTTAAGCAGCACTGCTCAGTCCTGTGGACGGCAGCTCCAGGCCTCAATCTTTAGTAGGAAAACTTTTAGTACTACTTTTTTTGATCTCTCGACGCTTTTGTAATTACAGTAATCCACTAGTGTAGATTGCACAAGTTTTCCTTAACAAAATAGCAGTCTTCACCATGAATCTTACTCAAGTCCTATGCTCGAAAATGACACAGCAAAGATCTAATACTTTGAAATGTTGTTGACGTCAAGTAGGCAATTGAAATGAGTACATCATTATCTATGAATGAGTATATCATTATCTATGAACAAAACCCATATCATATCTGCGAAAGAAAAATTCATGCTTACCTTATTATCTAAGCACTCAGTTTCAGCACAAGGAGTTTAATCATGAATAATACAACCACATTGCTCAAGTGTAATTAATACAACCACATTTTCTAGAAAGAAGAACGCATATCCATCAGTGTAATGAATAATACAACCACATTGCTCAAGTTATAATAATATCTCCCTAGAAAAATAAAACCACATTGCTTGAGCAGAGCAGACAGTTTCAGCACAAGGAGTTTAAGCTTGAACAAACCTGAGTACATAGTCGCTCGCTTGAGCAGAGTAGACAGTTTCAGCACAAGGAGTTTAATCATGAATAATACAACCACATTGCTCAAGTGTAATTAATACAACCACATTGCTCAAGTGTAATTAATACAACCACATTCTCTAGAAAAAAGAACGCATATCCATCAGTGTAATGAATAATACAACCACATTTCTCAAGTTATAATAATATCTCCCTAGAAAAATACAACCAATATCCATTTAAGATCGGCATCCATCCAAAAATAGCCAAGCAGTGAACCACTTGCAAACATCATCATCTCTTGTGGAACAGTGTAGTGTCCAAGCCTGCATGTTTCCAACAAATAAAATAGAATGGTATAAATTCCTGAAAATCATACTTGCATTAATAAGAACAAGGCTATACTAACCATACAAATTTGTCACCGTCTTCATAGGAGCACATCATCCCCATATTCACTTGATGACCCATTACCCTCTTGCCAATTTGTATCACCGCATGTAGAAGACCTACATTATAATAAAAATATATATATATACATCAAGGGGTATAATAGAAGGTGAATAATAAGACAACATAAATAATAAAAGAATTATTACTTACGGATTTGTGAGTGCCGGACAATTTCGCTTATCATGTGATTGGCCTACTTTACCACACCCGTGGCAACGTCTATCTTTTTTATTTTTTGCTCTAGCCATTGCTTTCTCTTTTCCTCCCTTCAATCTTTTGCCGCACCCCTTTGCTCGCACTTGATCAGGTTCATTGAAACTATTTGAAAAGTACAAGAATCCTGCACACTAGTACCATCATCCATTAAATTACTACTCATTTGATTATTTTTCTCGGTGAAGCTCTTTGCAACCGTGCAGCCACTAACCATGTGGCTACTAAGAAATTGATTGATTTGCTCATTAATGATACGCACTCCATCAGTAAACATCTTCCTCGTTTCTTCATATAGAAGGGACTTGTCAACTAATTCCAAAGATGCTTGGATAAATTGACTCCACGTTAAAAGATAAGAATTGTCAGGGCTTATCTGCATACCTTTATCATCAACCAATGTCCCCGATTTTGCAGACTTAGCCCACCTCTTTAAGATGTATTTATCGGGTAATATTTCAGCATCAATTTTCATCAAATATGATATAATGTGCGTACATGGAATTCCAGCGCTTTCGGACTTTTTACAACTACAAGAAACCAAATCCAAGTCCTTGTCGTAAACAATTTCGCGGACTTTACTTTTTGCGAGCTTCTTTCTTTGAATTTGATACACACTCTGATTGTCAGTTGCCCTAACAAACTGTAACTTGTAGTTAAAGCTGTCACACACTTCAGCCTCAAACTTGTAATAGATCTCATTCGTGTAAATATCAACCATTTGCTCCAAAAAGTCATGATTTATTCTAAGTTTAGGTTTCTCAATTACATCTTTGTGATCGGCCATTAACTCCTCATGTCGTTGGCGCACTAATCCCCTGCCAAACTGTATCATAAAATCAACCAATGAATTATTCTTTGAAACAAATTTCTTAAAGAATGCATGTACACTTTCTGCTCGTTGACTACTTGACATGTCTGCTGAGAAAATGTGATTAACATATGCAGGAATCCATCTTGACCGAAGTTCATATTGGTCTTGCAACCACTTGTTTCCTTCTAACCCACTTTTCTTAATCAGACTTTCCCATTGTAAATCAAAATCTTCAGGAGTCTCTGATTTCCAAATGCAAGCCGAGAACTCACTTTTATAAATACTATACTTCACTGCATCAATTTTCTCAGAAAACTTTATTAATATATGCCAACTACAATACCTGTCAAAAGAATTAAATAAAGTGTTAAAAAGAAAGACTATGTATATAAATATTTTTAATAATATATACAAACTATAATACCTGTGAAAAATATTTGGAAGAACAAGAGGGAATACCTTAGTCATCGCTGGGTCTTGATCGGTAATAATCATCTTCGGGGCACCACCAGACATACTTTCCAAAAATTAATTAAATAACCATACAAAATCATCAACGCTCTCATGATTCAAAAATCCACAAGCAAAAACAATTGTTTGACCATGATTGTTAACCCCCATCATTGGTGCAAATATAAGGCCATAGCGATTAATGTTATAAGTAGTATCAAAGATTACAACATCACCGAAAAATTTGTAAGCCCGCCTTGATCTTGCATCGGACCAAAAACAACGAGTAATCTTTTGTTTCTCATCGGCCTTAATTTGAAAAGTAAATAAGGGATTCTTTCATTGTTCCAATTTTAAATATTCATAAAACATTTCACCATCATGCCCCCCTTCAAATCAGCATGGATATCCCTTTCATGATTATACAAATCTCTTTGAGTGCACCCAATATTTTCTATACCTCCAGATTGTACTCCAAGAAAACTGAATTGTTGATGCTGAGGTATATTCACCATGGATAACTGTTTAGTTAGAGACTTTGTTGTGGCTGAAACGTTACGCTAGGACCTTAAAAGATGAACCTTTGATGGTGTTGATAGTGTGTGGCTGTGCTCCT
>NC_033803.1:43351483-43357608 GCF_001876935.1 Asparagus officinalis
TGTGTACAATCTTAGAAGAGTATTGATGAGAATCCACGTCTGGACAGAAATATCCATCAAGATCAGAGATAATGCAACATCACATATGCAAGTAGAAGCATCACCAAAACCTGGGCTTCACATTAAAGTTGAGCATCGATGGATATTGATGGAATAAAAACAACCACAAAAAATACCAGAGAAAAACTCTGTAATGAAAGGGAATTGTTTTTATTGAATTTAATTCATTACTAAAAGTCCAATTTACAGTGTGGTTTCCCTTGTTTCCAACTATTGTCAACCAATACTTCACCATGCTTTAAAATATCACCACACGCTTGTCTGGAGAAATCACACTGAATTTGTGTCTGAAATGTGTACAATGTTCCCTGGGAAATACAAATTTCTATCCAAAATTAGTGCCAAGACAGTTACCAGATGGAGGGGGTTGGATGGGGTTGGATCCTATCTAATAAAATATTGCTTGGAGAATCAAATGGAGCAATCTCCACCAATTTAACCTCAAAGGCTCAATACCACGTGATCTAAGTAAGGTTACCCCCGAATAGTAACATTTTAAAAACACCTATATCCCACACCCCAACACCCTCCCCATTGCCCCCCCCCCCCCCCCGAGCCTCCCCCACAAAATACAATAAATAAAAATCCCACTTTCTGAGCGCAGCACGGTCTTCTTGCTTAAGCAAGCCTAACAATGTTGGTAGCAAAGTGGATGACAATGACGAAGTCTATGTTAAGTCCTACTGAGTTTGTGAGTAGTGTATACATGATTTATGTTCCCACAAGTGTCCATATAAACTTATGTCATGCTGAACCATGCAACATTTGAGTTAAATGTTCTTGTTTGTCATCCCATCATCCCATCTAACTTGCAAACAAGAAACCATATTGAGAGCAAAATTATATGAGATCCTAGTACATATTTAAAAATTAAAGCAAAATATTTTGCAGCCAAAGTGTAAGTCTTGCCATTTGGTTGTGACAATATAAAATTACTCATTTTTTGCAAGTTTTGCCATTTGGTTGTCACAATATAAATTTAATCCTCATTTTCTGTCATGTTACATTGTTTATTTTTTCCTAACTCTACGCATGCATTCATATTATATATAAATTCCTCATGTATGAGTGCAAAAGTCTTTTTCTGGCTCTGGAACAAAGGTCATAAACTTGATATGTATATTTGTATCATAGTAATCATGCTTAAGTCATAACTCATGACATTCCAGCAGTCGGTTGCCGTAAGTTTTCTTAAAATTTGTTTTCTGAAAACACAATTTATTTACATTAAAACATGAAAGGTAATTTCTAAGAAGATATAGGACTTGTTTTATGCTCTAACGAATTCTCCAAAATATTTTTTGAAAAGCAACCAGCAAAATTTTTGATGTAATTCATTTGTTTTCAGATTATGTGAACCAACTTGTACGTTCAAACCAAAGAACCATAAAGCGATGTAAAACATATGAGACGGCTATTGGCTATATACAGACACAATATAACGCCAGATGTTTTTAATGTAGTAAGCCAAAAAGGTCCTGGGCATAAATATGATTTTAGGCATGGACATGAAGTCAAAAATTGTGTTTAAGTGTGATCCATATACACTACAAAGTATTTATATATTTTATTGGAATATTTAATAAATCAGGCTGCATATTAGCTGGAATATATGTGCATAACGAAGAACCAAGGGAATGAAAGAGAACTTAAATTACCAAGCATAATGATGATCCAGCTGAAATAAACAAATAGTATGAGAATAGCAAAGGAAATTGAAATTTACCTCCAGCGAGCTCATGGTTTAAGGATGAAAAAAAATCATCTAACTCCAAGCATTCTGTCAAAAATAAGATAGAATATATCTGATTCTACACTTTGGCAAAAGCCTTTGTTGCAGAAGCCCCTAATCAATGAATCAAACATAAAACCATCTAGTACAAAACCTCGTCTCAAAATTTCTTCAAATAACCTTAGGATTTCCCTGCGCTTATCATCCTTAACCAACCACCTTATAGGGCGTACAATCAAGTTTGGGTGTAAATTATTTCTGATAGATTCGAGAAAACAATTTACCGCCTCTAGGTACTTGTGTTCTCGACAAAGACTATCAATCATGATGCTGTACGTAAATTCGTTTGGGGTAACATTACCCCTACCCATATCCAAAAATAATTGATGCACTTCACCAAACTCACTTGCCGCCTTAAAACCCAAAAGCAGAGTGTTAAATGCCACAACGTCAGCTTGAAAACCCATGCTGTAAAAAACAAATTTTGCTTTACCAAGCGACCTTTTCCTACAAAGGCTATGAATTACAATAGTAAATGTATGAAGAGTCTCGATTCCCCTCTTCAACATAGAGGCCAAAAGCTCATTAACAGCTCTCCACTGACCAATTTGACAAAGTCTACTCATCAACGTATTATAAAAGAACACATCCACATCCCAATGCAAAATATCCTCCGCCTTCTGCAGACTCTTATATCTCAAATTCCGACACGAGCAATCAAAAAGTATATGCAATGTCTCCATCGTTTCGCACAAACCACGTCTCCTCATAACACTCAACAGCCTAAAAGCCTTATCAGCCTCCCCGGCCTTACAGAGTGCACTCATATAAACATTATATGTAACTTCATCCGGACTCCAACCCTTTAACTCACTCTCGCCCAACATCCTACCCACCTCATCAAACTCTCCTCTTTCACAAAGAGCACCAATCAAGATCGTATATGTAACAGCATCAGGTGAACACCCAGAGAGCCTCATCCTATCAACCAAATCCTTAGCTTCATCGACCCTTCCATGAATGCAGTACCCACGAACAATAGAAGTAAAACATCGAACAGTTGGCGGGCAGTTTTCCTCAAACATTCTATCCACAATCCCCAAAGCCTCTTTGATCCTGCCAGCCCAACAGAGCCCAGAAATCAATGTCAAATACGTTATTTCATCCAGGAAACAACCCAATTTAACCATAGCGCCGATAACAGCATAGGGCGACATGGAGTGGTTGTCGTTTGCGAGTAAAAATTGGATCTTTAAGAGAATCGAATAGGATTGATTAGTAAATGGTATAAAATCAGAACGTTTCAAAATGGACATAGCTTGCTGAGCCTCGGGCCGGCATTTTGCGGCGACCAAAGCATTGATAAAGGGGTTGAAGAAAGATGCGGCAGAAGAGAGAGTTAGGGCTTCAGAGTCGGCGAGGTCGAGAGGGGAATCGCCGGAGATCCGGCGGTGATAGAGGGTTCTTCGAGTCTTGGGAATGCCGGTGCCGGGCGGCGGAGGACGGCGCGGGGCGGCGGAGAGGAGATTGGAGAGGAGATCGTCGGTGGAGACGTTTGCTAGGGTTTTGCGAAGGTGGCGAGCTCGAGGATAGGGCATGGAGAGAGGAGACAGGGTTAGGGTTTAGGGTTTATGAAGGCGGCTGAAGAGACGACTCCATTCAATATTTGCCACCGGCGATTGGTTTCAAATTATAAATACGGTTGAGAAAATTTACAGACATAGGCATAGCCAGGACGTTATTGTGAGGGTAAATTTACGAAACCCCCTAAATATTAGTTAATTATTATATAACCCTCAAAGCTTTATAGGTGTTACCTCCTCATTTGAGTTTGGGGCTCATAACAAAACTTCCCAGATGTTTTCGGCTTTGTTAACACTAGTATTTAGACCCGTGCAAAGCACGGTTTCTAAAAGATTTTCTGCAAATATTGAATATGTTATCAAAATAAAGTATTCTGCTTTAGATATAAAGTATAGGGGGTGCTATTTGCTTTTTTTTTTTTATTTGTTCAGATATTTGATCAAGTTTGATTCATAGTTCATTTAGTACTAAACAAATAATGTAATAATCAAAATTTTTTTCTTAATATATACAAGGTCTTATATGGTAAGCCCACGTGATATGGATTGAAAAAAAGAGAGAAGAAAACAAATCAAATTTCTTAAGGCTCAGGCCCACATCATGTGGGAATTCAAAAATAATAATAATAAAACAATCAAGGCCCATTAGAGTTCACAATCTAGCAAGAGCCCATGAGTTTGTGCAGCTCCATCCTTATGCATGTGTTGTTATGATTTTTGAATGTTTGGTGAGATCATGAAAAATTATTTTCCAGATATAACGCCAACAAACTCTCCTGGCTTTAACTCCCAAAAAATAAATCCGTGGGATATTCCACAGATTTATTTGGTAACTACTCATATACCACTAATTATTTCCTTAGTTTTAGGGATTCTAAAATAAAATTTACCTTCCCTTTTATATGTCTTCTCTCCTCTTCTTCCCTAAAACCTGCAGAAAAAAAAACGGGAAAAAAAAACTCAATCAAGAACAAGAGAAGGAGAGGGACGAGATTTGGATGTTCTTTTAGGATTTGGGGTTCATAGTCTTTCTTTCGGCAAATCGGCAAGCATCTTTTTCCTTGATTATTATTATTATTTGGATTTTTCCTTCATGCAAGCATATCTTTCCTCAAATATTTTTTTCTTCATGCCAACATTTTTCCTTACATCTTAAGCCTATTTTTAGTTAAATTTTTGTTGGGTTTTTCCTTGATTTATAAACTTAGCTATTCAGTATATAATTGATAAATCATTGTAGAGGAAAAAAAAATTCGCTTAATTAGTTAGATGACATTGACTGTAAATATTTGATGGCATGAGATGTAAATAAAACAAAACTTTATAACCTGTTGTTTCCACCATTGTTTTCTTAAGCCTTCATTATACTCTTTTATACACGGTCATGCATACAGTTCTTATTCCTCATTTGTGTAATTATTATATTTAAGTTTTTGGAGGTCTTGAATCTGTAGTGTATGTATAAACCACTATATACCTGTAAATACTTGTAACAATAATTTTCAATAATATCTTTTAGATATGAACAGAGTTTCCAATCTATTATATATATATATGGTTTATGTAACAATATGTAATACAAGATGTTTTAACTATTTTAATTATTTCCATCATTTAACTATTTAATATCTGCTTGTAGTTCTTATTTCCCTTGAAAATTCTTGAGTGACATGATATACGTGATCCTAGAAATTATATTGTATTATTTTTTTTTTATATCAAATATTGTAATCTCTTGCTGTAGATATCTTCAGATTTCCAGGCCATGACTATTGTACAAATTTATATGTTTTAATTAGGAGCATCCGTGATTTTGAAATTTTGCCTTGTATTGTTAAATTATTTCCTAGCATGATTTCCTACTTAGACTTTTTACTTAACTTAAAATTATTTTTTCCGTATGTAGACCTAAATATTTAAGATATGGATCTTTGTTCTCATTTGTGAAGTATGTACTTGGGGGTTTTCCGAAGTGCAGCTAGTATGTAACTATGTCTCTAGTTATGTGGGATGAAATTTTTAGACTTGAAGAGATTGTTGGTTTTATTATATTCTCTCTACTTACCAGAGGATTAATAAGACTAATTTATTTTCATTACATAATAAACGTCTCCCTATAAATATATACTTATACAAATTAGTTTGCTATATAAAATATAAATTGTAAATGTAGCCTGCAAATCTTTTAGCATATGAGCTGTATTACCTTATGCTTTTCTTTGATCTGAAAGCGTGATACATGAAACTTTATATAATACCTTCTACTAAACTAATTTTTTTTAGAAGAATCCTCATTCGCACTAAATTGTCAATATATATAGTAACTTTGAAAGCTTTTACTTTCTAGCTAACGACATATTTGCGACAAGGAAACTTCTCGTTACTGTCAAATTTTCTTTTCTTAAGTATTATACTATTATATTAGTAAAGTACCTTATATTAAGGCTTGAATCTAAGTATAGTTAGTTTAGAAAAAAAAACTTATCTATGTAAGTATTTATTTTGGGCCAAAGTTCTGTTTAAGTATAAGATTCTTAAATTATTCAACTTTCTTATGTCAAATATTTCTAGTTATGAATATTACGCTAATAAATCGAAACTAAGCTTAGATAGCCTTTCTACATTATTCTTTTCACAAGGAACTTTAGACTTGGTGGGTTAGCTACGTATACTGAGCCATCCACGACTTTGCTCTCCCAAGCTTGATAGGCAAAAAAAAAAAAAAAAAAAAAAAAAAAAAAAAAAGAAAA
>NC_033803.1:43357618-43389881 GCF_001876935.1 Asparagus officinalis
AAAAAAAAAAAAAAAAAAAAAAAAAAAAAAATCATGGAAAAAGTTTACCAGGAACACTTTAGAATAGAAGCTTGTGATATTAAGAAACATTACTTCGTACTATTTGGCCCGCTTGACACTAGACAATTATGCTTTTTAATTATTTGTTTTGTTTTGTTTATTAAGATGAATGATGATATTGGTTGATCTCTTGATGCTTATTGGATCACCTGATGCTATGTTGATCACCTAGTTGTCATTCAATAGGAGAGACTGTGCATGAAGACAACTCCTGTTAAAAATATGATTTATAAGCGTGCTTTCATAGCATGGCTATGCTCTCGATATCGACATCCCGATATGAGATTTTTCCTTGGCTATTACTACTATAGCATCGACTAGACGATGCACCCATCTTGATTAGACATGTTCTGGGTCACGGTTATTTTCATAGTTTTACAGAAGTCGTTCCACGGTAACTCTGTGATTAGTGCACAACATTTCATGCACAGTCATTTAAAAGTTAATCGACAAACAAGGGGTTTATAAAGGGGAATTAGATGAAGAATATAACATGTATATAAACGGGCATATGCGCATTCCTGATATCCTGAGTTATATACATACATGGGCCAAAGAGCAAATTCCTGACTTGAAGCCGTGTTCCCGGGACGGTTTACGGGGAACCGATTTATATACATGAAAATATTCTTCTCTAATTCAAATAACATGTAAAAAATAAGAATAATGTGTTTTATGCTTTGTGAAAGATTTGGCATGCACGGTATGACCTGGATGAAGTATGGGTGATGTATATTGATATTGTTATGTATAGAAATTTTGGGAGTTAATATTTAGAGATTTACAATTTGAGATATATGGTATATACGAGGGTTTCGTTGTTTGGATTATTCCCTCGACGTACAAATCTCGCATGTTGTGGGTTTCAAAATCTTACCTCCTTTTAGTATAGGGTATAAGATGTGTGCTTTAGGGTAGACTTTGTTGATATACATGTTTAGGAATTTTCCTTTATCATCTTTAATTGAGTTTTCATCTTATTTTGACCTATAAGAGTAGCATTTTATTTTATCACTGAATCTTTAGAATTCATCTTTCCTTTATATCTACCACTTATACTTACACATGCATAATTTTCTCATTTTACATGCTTGCTGGGTGTTTTCTGACTCCCCTGGGGTTTGCATACCCCAGACTCGGGAATTGTTCTTTCTTCGCAGGACCAAGAGTACTTTAAGGATTAAGACCAGCGATAGTGATCACCTTCTCTCTCTTCACTCTCTCAGCTTCAGTTATTTAGTCTTTCTTGTAATCACTTGTGGTACTCCAGACTAAGATGTATTTTTCCTCTTTCCTACTTTGCAAAGTTGTGGACATGTAAGAGAATTTGTCTTTTCAGAGTTTCTTTATCTATCTAGTTCCTTTGTTATTTTAGTTGCATGCTCTATGTAATAGTTCTTTTAGCAATATATCTGTATACAGGATGATCCAGAGGCGTGAATGTAACCGTATGGTTGCATTGCCGACCGAGTCACGCTCCAAATTATCACGTTTTGGACCCGGGGCGTGACAAATAATTTTCAGTGTTTGGCTTATAAATGAATAGAATTTAACCAAATGTACGTTTGATTCGGTAGTTCATTAACTATTCGATTCGATAACTTTTTAATAGAATTTAACCAAATGTATGTTCGAAAGTTCATTAACTGTTCAATTCGGTAGTCCTATTAATTGAACTTATTGCAAATATTACTTATATAAATTTTTATTTACAAATGCTACCCGTATAAATAGGTAAGAGTGGGTTCTAGGGCTAGGGAAGTTAAAATGTTTAAGTTCAAGAAGTGGAGTAAGTCAATTGTGTGGAAAATTGAGCAAATATTTACTAAATTATATAGAAAAACCTCTATTCCTCTTCGCGGTCTGATCTCCAGATCCTAATTAAGATCACGTGCTTATTAGTAATTAAAAGTAAGCTAAATATAAATCTATCGTACCATATGAAAAAGGGGGCAGTTGGCACAGAGATCATCTAGAAGCTTGTTGACATACTGTGAAGTTGAACATTCGGATTCCTGTGTCCAATACGCTTTTTAAGGCCTCTAACGACCTCCTTGGCTAGTTTGTTTTACATAAAGCAGGTAAGAACTAAAACGTAAGGCAAAACCAGAAGTGATCTATTTAGTCCAGATAGACATATGGAGGCATTTGTTTTGCCAAAATATAGAAGGAAAAGAAAATTCATGTTTATGGACAAAGATTTGACTGAGTGAATGCACTCTTCACGTTTTTTAATTGCTCTTTGACTGATAGAATACAATCGTGATCACCAAGCTAGTTTGTATACAAATATTTAACTGCATGATAGATTATGTGCTATATATTTTCCTTTTAGCACGCTTTTGAGGTTTTATAATCAAGAGCGAGTATAGGCTGAAACTAAGATAATCAATAACTAAAGTGAAACATCTAACACTTTCCTATATTTATATTTAATCACTGAGGATATTAAGTACTCTGTTGCCAGAATATGTAAGGGAAAGTATCTGCCTACATTTTCACTCAATAGGAAAGACAAGAAAATACAACTGGGATAAATCAAGAAATTGATGCTAACACGGATTAGATTATTCTATATGAAGCGAGAAGTGAGGTAGTTTATTTACAATCATGGAAGTAACTGGTAGGAGATGGAACCGAAGTGGCACTGTTATTTTCTAAATTCACGTAGATTTGTTTTTCCATCCGATTTAACTCTTAAATGTTATCTTAGACCAAAAAAAGAAATACATATCACATATAACAGATTTTCTCATCATTATTTTATTTTACGCTTCAATAAAAAATTTTATCATCTGCTTCAATAAACATTTTATTTTTTTTCACATTTGTATCCAAATATCTGTGCTTCAAAGCCAAGAACACAATTTGGTGAAAAGAAATAAACACAATTCTTATATCAGATAATCCTAAATTCATCATTTCCATTAAAAAAATGCAGATATAAGGATTTAATTCGGAAATGCAAGATGAAATACGGATATACGAATCAAACAATATCCAAACAAATTAACAAAGAACATAAATAAAAATAAATCAATTATGGGTAAAATTTATTTCATACGCAGGTTCTCCATTGATAGCATCACAGATCTGACGTCATTGCCCAATCGGAGCCGATCAAGAGATCGCTCGTCGCCCGATGGCCCCGATCAACCAACGGACAAGGCATTGCTCAGAGCACGAACAAATCCAAGCCCGCCGGTGACCAAATCGAGATCAATTTCGTCCAAATGATTAAGAAAACCTAAAGAGGGAGGGTAAAGCGATAAAAAAGAAATTAATTGAATTCTTTTGCTCGAACGCTTAAATTATGGGTGTAGAGGAGAAGGAAAAACCGCAGTAGAGACAGGGGAGCAGTTGGCTTAGGCGTGGGAGTTAAGAACCAAAGTTTCTATAAAAAAAATTTATTTTTAAAAATAACATGATTGGTACAAATCAGATTTACTGTTCATTCGTTGTCGGAAACGCAATCCTTGCGTTGGACTTGGGATTGATTTTCTCGGAGGTGTGCTCGTCGGATGGACCTTTTTCGTCGTCGAGTGGCGTTTTTCTTGGCTTGTTTCAAAGTCTTAGCAGCAGCGTCATCGGCGTTGATTGCGCTTTTCTCTGTCATAGGCCTTTTACAACCAAGTACATGCTGTGTCGACATAGGCGTGGGATCTTCGGCTTGCAGAGCAAGCTTGAGGCTTTGGCCAAAGGAGAGGGCTTTCTTTGGCGTCTCAACAGTAGTTAAGACCTCTTTAGAGCTCTTGCAAGCACCTCGCCTAGCTTTAGGGCTAAGCGATCCGGAAGAGAGGGCCTCCTCGTATTTGGCTTGGTCAAACTCCACAACCAAGGTTTCTACGGTTGTTCCAGTGAGGTGAACGTCGGATTGCGCCACCACTTCTTCGTCAGAGAAGCTCGTCCCCAGCAGAGTCGCCATCTTTTGTTTGTGGAAAAATTTGCAGTAAAAGAAATAAAAGAAAAATTGATTTGTATTCCTTTAATCTCAGTTACAATTGGATTTCCTGATTACAAAAGAGAAGAGAATGATCGGGATTCTCTCCTTTGTTTAATTCTGGGTTCTTCTTGGTAGCGATGAGATGCCTCCCTCGAATGCTTGCGTCGAGTTTGCTTCTCGTTGACTATCCGAATATCTATACTCACTGGAACAACTGTCTTGTCTGGTTGATAACTCTTGACGAGTTTAGTGATTCAGAATAAGTAACAAACTCTAATGATAGAGTTGTTTGAACCGAAAATAATTCGGTTAATAAGCCAAATATCGACGGTTTAGAGTTCCTCCGTCTGTTGATTTCCCAGACTGTGTAAGGAGTCAATCCTCCTTTTTCTGATTCTGGAAGATCTGATCGAAAGATCTTCTCCAAAATCCAACCTCGCCTGAAAGATCCCCTCAACCAAAAATCCGCCCTTGATCTGATTATCAAAAATCCGATCCTTAACTCTGTTGAGTTTGTTGATATTTATAGGGGGATAGGGGTGTAACTGCCCCCATAATCCGCACCTAAGTAGGGGTTTAGTTACCCCATTAGTCGGGTGTAACAACCCACTAAAGCCACTCCTCAAATCGTGGGTGAAGAACAGCTTCGAAGTTGTTACGATCGCGTTTGAATGAGTCAGAACCTTGACCTGCGTTCTGGCGGTGATTGAGCTGCGTTTGGCAGCGACTGACGGGCTGCGTTGGGCAGTGATGGATGAGTTGCGTCGGCAGCGGTTGATAAGCTGCGTTGGGCAGCGATGGAGCTGCGTTCGAGCTGTGCTTGGCAGCGATTGGAGCTGCGTTCGAGATGTGCTTGGCAGCGATTGGAGCTGCGTTCGAGCTGTGCTTGGCAGTAAGTCCAAGGTAAAAACGACTTCTTAGTTGGTATCAAGACCTTGGTACCTAATCTGGATAAGTCCAAGGCAAAATAACTTCTCAGTTGGAACAAAGCCCTTGGTTCTTCCTACAGAATAAGTCTAAGGCAAAACGACTTCTCAGTTGGAACAAACCACTTGGCTCCCCACCAGGAGTAACTTAAAGTATAAAGGCTCCACAATTTGACAATCAAGTCTACGGTCCCCCACCTAGATAAACTGAAGACAACCCTACTAGAGTCGACTCTTTGAGTTATCTTCCAACCAAACAAGAAAAACAAAGACGTCTCCACCTATCCCACGTAGAGTATCGAACCTACAAGGATCAACACTCTTCTCAAAAAGAAAAATGAAGCCACAACATGAATCAGTTATTCTATCAAGCATTTGTAGTTCTCAAAAGCAGAAGATAGAAGAAATCGCTTCTCATTTAGAAAAGAGTTTTTGTACATTCTTTACCAAAAAGCCTAACCAGGCTTACAAAAAAAAACACACAATTTTCCTAAAGCTCAGCACCACTATCCCTAGAGTCCTTCCTCATTTTCTTCAAAGGCCTCCTAGAAGAACTCGACCCCCCCGAGTCAACCCTTCTTTTACAGACCTCCATTGGTGGAGGGAGGGACATCACTTCGGGACTAGAGGAGGATGAGGAGGACCACCCTATCTCAGAAGACTCCTTTCTGTCTAGAGTTTTGGTCTCCCGAAGACCGAGGCGTCACCGTAGCTTCTCAAGATCTCCAACCGTGGGATCACTAAGGGGCCTAGGCTCCAACACATTATCCTGCACCTCGGGCCAACCCAAACAGGATAGTATGTTGTAGGCACCGAACACCCAAACGAAGAACCTCTTCCATTCTTTGTCTAGCCTAGGGAGATTGAAGTCCAAGCAAAAATCACCCTAACAGCGGAAAAAATAGTGTGGGTCACCCTCAACAGACCCCACACTAACCATGTGCCCAAGCAAATTAAGGCCGGGCACCACGTCTGCCTTGGAGCATACATCTATAAACACCATCAAGATATAGATGACATGAGGATGGAACTGCTAGGGGGAAACCCCCAAAGTCGTAAAAACTTTCTTACAAAGGGATGCAATGGCAGGCGTAGCCTACATTGTAGATGCGCCCAATAAAGAGACACCCGGTCCTCGCCATGTATATGCACCTGAGTTAAGCTGTCCGGTGCCCCTATGGTCATCGTCGCACGAGAAATGACATACTGATCATGCAACCAGTTGGCCTCGTCCAGAGTCATCCTTAACTTAGATAGAGACAAGACTATAAGTTTCTTCTCGTGGTCATTCTATGGAAGAGCTATGATAAAATCTCTTAAGGAGTCAAGGGATCGACAAAGAGAAATATTCCTGGTAAAAAGTGTTCATTTAAAACAGCACCAGAAACTATTTATAAGCCACTAAAGAAGCATGCAGAGCCCAAAAGGCACAACCTTAGAGCAACCAAGGAAGATTCGCTTTAAGAATCAGAACGGATTGCTCAAAACATCAACCGTCGCTCGTAATTCACACCAATAAATCGGCAAGAGAGACGCCATTTACTCTGCCCATGATGCCTCATCTTCTCTAAAAATTTGGTTTCCTAAACCGACAGCATCAGTCTACAAAAGATTGGCGGTTAAGCACATCCTACGCCACGTTTCTAAGCCACGATCAACTGGCTAGAAAATCTCAAACACACCGAGCAAACTCATTTCTATTTCACTCGGACCCGACCAAAGTCAACTCCGACTAAAAGGGGCCAACTGTTATGGTCAGTCACCATACTAAGTTAAAGATGTCGGGAGAATGTTCGCGTAGATCCAAGAGAGCCATGGTCCAAACCAACTTAGACTCAGAGGCCCAGACAAAGTCAAGTCTCTGAGTCAGGTGGGCAGACGAGCCATCTTTCGATCAGGAGTCGTCATGATCGACTCGAAGCGCGGGATCAGTCGCCCCCTCGTAATTAAGATGACTCCTCAAGTAGACGACTCGACCATACACTCGGTCTGAAGCTCACTTGACTATCGGATCGATAAATCATAATGAGGGCTCGCATATCAAACCTACCTCGACTAAGGAGATAAGATCCGACCGAGCTCACTTCAGATGTCAATCGACACAACAACACTGATTAGTCTCATCAAGATCTCTATTCTGACAACCCTCGTGCCCAAGCCGCTTATTCTGCTTACAAGTCACTTCCCAGAGATTGTCATGATGCTCTCATGTGCACGAGTGACCCCTCTCTCAGTTACCAGCCGCCATCTGGAGAAAGAAGGATGGCTAAGCAGCCGACCTATCCTATGCCCTGTCTCTTCTGACAAACCCAGGGTACTGAGAAGACAATTCTCTCATGTATTCGAATAACTTCCCTTCCAATCGTCAGCCGATATCTGGAAGGATAAGGATGACTCAATAGTCTATCTGCCCACTCTGTAACTGCCCTGCTTCTTCTTACACCTGAGCTTTACTCCCCTTTGGGATCTTCTTTTTACATAGAGAGCATTTAATAACTCTTAGGGAGGAACCCCCTACAAGGACCTCAATGGCCCAAGGATCTCTCAAAAAACCCTCCATAAGTTCACCAACTGACTTAACTGTCAGAGCTACCACGGGAGAAACTAGCCCCATATTCCTAAAAATTCTTGCATATGTGGGCTATCAGTACACCCCGTGCACTCAGAATCGGGCATAAAGTCGGAGGAGGAGTCGGCCCCAACATTCATCCTCTCCTTCTTCCCCACCATCGCCAGGATCGAAACTGCATCCGACTATAGGAAACCCCCATCGACTGTTTGTTCATAAGCATCAATAGTTTAGAGCCCACCGTGAGGCCCACTTTCTTCTCTAAGAAGAAATGCCCAATTCTAAGCAGGGGTCTGATCTTGTTCATTCTTGAAGAACACTGGAATTGCATCGTTCAAGCTAAACAAAGCCTGGAATCGCATCATTCAAGCAAAGGAGGATTAGCCTATGGCTATGAGGAGCCAATGTGGGTATAGCCCTCGAGCACTCCAATAGCTTTCTGGAGAGTATTTGCCAAGTGGAACCCCAAAAGCCCTCCTAAGAAAAGACACACCACTATGATGCTTGTCTGGCTTGAGAATGAAGCATAGGCTTCTAATTGCCGCCACAAACCGCCACAAACGAAAACCCCACCGCCTGAACGGCCAAGAGGCCTGGGGTTGGATCACAAACAGGCCCCCAAGGGTCATGATCAGATCCAGTATCGCTCAAGCTCCCGTCGGTAATGACTCACTCGAGCAAGGAGCAGCGATCAAGTCTATGGTATGCTCCTCGGACCACCACCACCTCCAAAAGAGAGTCATTCCTCACCAAAAGAGGGGATTATGGGAAAAACTCAAGGGCTCACCATCTGGTCTTTCCAAGAAGATTAACAACTCTGGCCCCCAGCCGCTGTTCGAACCACCTAAAGTCAAAGTAAGAACTGGTGGTCAAAACATGCGACTCACATCCTCCTAACAAAACAAGCCTCCCCCATTTATAGGATGGTCCGAATGTCGCTATCCCTGGAAACCCCCAAGGGGAAGTCATAATCCCATCAAATTCCAGGGAACAAAGCTTCAGCCCATAGGGCTCTTACCAATAAGAAGCCCCCATCACAAGAGTTGCCTGGGCCTCCTCCTGTTGAGCACTATCCTCCAAAAGCTCAATCAGCAGGACTCTGGCCATATAGCGAAACCAATAATGGACAAGCAAGATCGGTTGAAAATCACCATGTCCACCGTTGACTTGCAAGGATCTCAACAAAAACTCCAAGCAGGTCCTTGGCTGATGAAATGGCAAATATGCTAATAACTCAATGACACCCAAAGCCAAACAACTCACTCTCGGGAGGAAGAGCAATCCCCGATTCCGGGCGCTGCTCAGCAACAAAGACAGCCAATAAAGTAATAGCCCGCTCTCATCAAGGTAGGAATGTTCATAGGCGAAAAGAAACAGCCAATGAAGCTCCGCCTCGATGACCCTGTCCCTAGCCAAAAGCTGTCTACAAAATGCATCTGGGCAAGAAACACGAATTCGACGTGGGTCGATGGAATAAATATGAAAAAGTTGTACTCTATCATGTATATATTCAATAATCAATGAAAATGTCAAAAATGAAAAGAAAGACATCAAAGACCCAGTCAGCTAGCCACTCGACTAAGTCGATAAAAGTCCCTGGTACCTCCTCAGGGTAAAACGAAGGCACAATCCTTTTTGTCGATTCCTACAGTCGACTCTCGACCCTAAGGGAAAATGCAAGTCCTCGGCACTAATCTGGGTAAGCCTGAGGCGCAACAACTCCTCAGTCGGTCATAAAGCCCTAGTGTCGCCTCAGGACAGGCCCAAGGCAAAACGACTTCTAATTTAGTATCAAGACCTTGGCCCCTAATCTGGGTAAGCCCGAGGCACAACGATCCTCAGTCGGTCACAAGACCCTGGTGCCGCCTCAGGACAGGCCCAAGGTGCCACGACTCCTCAGTCAGTCATAAGGCCCTAGTGCCGCCTCAGGATAGGCCCAAGGCGCAACGACTCCTAAGTTGGTATCAAGACCTCAACCCCTAATCTGGGTAAGCCCGAGGTGCAACGACTCCTTAGTTGGTCACAAGACCTATTGGCCCTTATGTTTTAATGATGATTTACAACCACCATATCGGTACTAATTGCTTATTGAGTGATATTATAGATAATATAAATATCAAGCTAGTTAGTACCTATTTATGGAGGATTGGATGGAATATGAGCTATAACATCAATATCTAGAGGTGGAGGCAAAGTGATGAAGCAATGTTTATCAAGAACCCTATATTCTTTAAAAAGCTTCATAAACTCTAAAGCAATATCAAGACTCAAGAAATGTATTTATATGTGAGAGATATTTGCTATTTTATTTTCTCTCTAGTACTTAAATATAAGCAAGTAGTTGTAGATTTCATTTGAAGCTATTTGGGATATCACACACACTTACACTATTTCAAAACTCGTATTTTGGTACTTTTTTAAAATGATGATTTTCACAAATACGAAGACTTTTTTGCAAAATTCCTTTTCAAACAAGTTTACAATTTTTTAGAATTTATTTGACATTTTTTAATAAGGTTCAAAGTTGAAATTTTCTATGTACATGTTTATGAGTCGACTCATGAACAGTATTGAGTCGACTCACGATTTGCTACGTAGTTTACAATTGTTTCTGATGAGTCGACTCATAATATTATGAGTCGATCCATCAGGTTGAGTCGACTTATGCCTGTCATAAGTTGACTCGTAAACTGTACTGGAAAGTGTGTTTTGTTTTTGCTGAGTCGACTCATGACTTCATGAATCGATCCATGCATGATGAGTCGACTCATGAATTTTATGAGTCGACCCATAAGTTAGTTTTTAGCCTGTAACGGCTACTTATGAGTCGACTCATGAACAATACTGAGTCGACTCATTACACTGTAACGACTATTTTTGTACAGAATCAAAAATCCCGTTTTTGGGGGATTTTGTCTGATTCTTTAGGGTTTTGGCTGCTGTTTTCTTTCCTTATAAATACCCAATACCTCAACTACTTCAGATCCAAGCTTTAATTAAAAAACTCTTGTTTTCATGTTTATTGTTTTCAAAGAGCTTCAACTTTCATCTTGTTATTCACTGTTTCGTTTTCACATCCCATGCTTCAAGTGCAATCTCTCTTCTTGCCATAGGGCTACTTTAAAGAGAGAGTCTTTCTTACGATTGATATTGTTGCGAGTGTGATCTCATAGAGATCAATTGTGTGGTTGTGAGATCTCATGGAGATCATCGTGTAGAAGAAGTTCCGGCTTCCAAACCGGGTTGTGTAGTGGATTCTCCTCGAGAGTGGGGAGCGGGGACGTAGGTCAGAGGACCGAACCTCGTGCACACATCGCGCGTCACTTGGATAACGATTTCTAAACTTATCTCCTTTACTTTAGCTTTTTATATGTGGTGTTTTGCTTGTATTAATTTTTATTACATAATTATTACCTTAAGACCCTAATCACCCTCCCTTCTAGGGTCTAACAATTAGTATCAGAGCATGGTCTCTATAGTTGTTTTTGGTCTAACCATCTTAGAGGAAAGATCCAATGGAGGCTTCATTGAATGTGCATATGCTTGAGGGACAATCCACCACTAGACCCCCACTTTTCACCGGTACAAATTTTGCCTACTAGAAAGCTATAATGAGGATTTACCTTCATTGCATTGATCTTGACATCTTAGATATCATAGAGAAAAAATATGTAGAAAAGCCCAAGATTAGTACATGACCAATGGAGAAAGTCTCCAATCTAATCTCAATGCAAAGGCCATGAATGTCTTAATTTATGGTCTTATCCCCAATGAGTACAATAGGGTCTCCACATGTGCAACCGCACACGAAATTTGGGTGAAATTATGTATTACACATAAAGGAACCCCCCAAGTTAAGGATTCCAAAATTAGTGGACTTATGCATGACTATGAGTTATTCAAAATGCTTCCTAATGAATCCATTGATACTATGTTTTCTCGCTTTACTAATATAATCAATGAATTGCATGTTCTTGACAAGCAATTGACTATCCAAGAGATGAACTACAAGATTCTTCGCTCATTGACTCCGGTGTGGGAGCCCAAAGCTATGGCCATAGAGGAAGCTCACGATCTTACTACTCTAGCTCTCAATGGCCTCATCGGCAAGCTTAAAGTTCATGAGAAGAAGCTTAAAGGGAAGGAGAAGGAGGAAGTGTCCCCACGAGAAATTGAGGAGCCATCCCAAAATTTAAAGACCATTGCTCTCAAAGGAGCTAGTGATAACTCCTCCTCTTCAGATAGTAAAGTGGACATTTCTAGAGAAGTGGCTCACCTCTCTAGAAGAATATCAAGACTAATAAAATACATAGAAATTCTAAAACCCGATCTAACAACAAGTTTTCTTCACATATAGGAAAATATTTTGAATACAACGAACCGAGTCATATTGCTAAGGATTGCCCTGAGCTCAAAGAGAAATACTTGAAATACAAGAAGAAGAAAGTTATGTATGCTGGATGGGAGGAATCCGAACCAAGCGATTCCGATAGCAATGAAGAAGGAGCAAAGATTGCTCTTCATGATCCCAACATTTGCTTTATGGCTCAAGAAAATGAGGAAACATCACGAACACGACGTAAAGAGATGTGGTACCTTGATAGTGGTTGCTCACATCATATGACGGGCAACAAAGAGCTTTTTGTAACCCTATCAAGAATTGAAGGAGGTAACGTCTCCTTCGGTAGCGGTGAGAAAGGTAAAATTATAGGTATTGGATGCATTGGTAGAGAATGTTTATTTGGTTAGAGGCTTAAATCATAACCTTCTTAGTATTAGCCAATTAAGTAATAAAGGATTTGATATTTCTTTTAAACCGGATAAGTGCATTGTTAGCTTAAATAAAAAAATCATTTTTATTGCTAATAGAAAATATAATGTATACATTTTTGAGATGAATGAGCTAGTAGATCAATATGTTAAATGCCTTGTAGCGGTTGATGAAAATCTTTGGATTTAGTATAAGAGGCTTGGTCACGCCAGCATGGAGTTGATATCCAAGTTATCCAAAAAGAATCTTGTAAGAGGGTTACCAAATTTACATTTCATCAAAGATACCATTTGTGAAGATTATGCTAAAGGTAAGCAAACCAAATCTACCTTCAAATCCATTAATGATGTATCAACTTCTAAACCATTGTAATTATTACATCTTGATCTCTTTGGTCCTATGTGTGTTACCTCTCTAGGAGGTAAACACTATGTTTTTGTTATCATTGATTATTTCTCCCGTTTTACATAGACAATCTTTCTTGGTAGTAAAGATGAATGTTTTGAAGATTTTTCAAATTTTGTCAAAAGAATTGAAAATAAAAAAAAGTTAGAAGTTGTTAAAATTAGAAGTGATCATGGTGGTGAATTTCAAAATAAAAATTTTAATGATTTTTATGCATATCGTGGTATAACTCATGTATTTTCCGCTCCAAGAATACCACAACAAAATAGTGTTGTTGAACGGAAAAATCGCAGTATACAAGAGATGGCATGAACAATGATAAATGCCTTAGATTTACCAAAATATTTTTGGGCGGAAGCCGTCAATACGGCTTTTCCTGTTTTGAATCGTGTTTTGATTAGACCAAAGCTTAAGAAATTCCTTATGAACTTTTTTATGGCAAAACCCCTTTTATTGGATACTTTCGTATTTTTGGTTGTAAATGTTTTATCTTAAACACTAAAGATCACCATGATAAATTTGATTTAAAAATTAATATTGGTATTTTCTTAGGATATGACCTAGAACTAAGGCTTATAAGGTCTTCAACAAACGAACTCTTGTTGTTGAAGAATCTATAAACTTTAATTTTGATCAGACTAATATTGGTTTATAAGGTGATTTGCCTAGGAAAGATGATGATGATATTGAGGGAGGATTGGAACTTTTGTAACTAAATAAAACACCCTCAATAGATGCACAAAAGGATGGAGAAAGCAACAACATTCAAGAGCAAGAAGAACTCCCCAAAGCATGAAAATTTGCACCAAATCATCCAAATGAGCAAATAATAGGGAATCCTTCACAAGGGGTTCTAACTTGCTCAAAAGCTTTGAGTGAGTGTGATAATGTTGTCTTTCTATCTCAAATAGAACCTTAAAAGATAAATGATGCTTTAAAAGATGAGTTTTGGATTCTAGCAATGAATGATGAACTAAACAATTTTTTAAAAAATAATATTTAGAAATTAGTTCTAGGCCTAACAATGTTCATGTTATTGGAACTAAATAAGTTTTTAGAAACAAACTTGATGAACATGGCATTACCACGAGAAACAAAGCTCGTTTAGTTGCCCAAGGATACAATCAAGAGGAAGGCATAGACTATGATGAAACATTTGTACCGGTTGTAAGGTTGGAATCCATTAGAATGTTCTTAGCCTTTGCAAGTTTTAAAAATTTTAAATTATTTCAAATGGATGTGAAAAGTGTAATTTTAAATAGTTTTATAGAAGATGAAGTATATGTTCAGTAACCTCCCGGTTTTATAGATCATTCATTTCCTAATCATGTTTACCGGGTTCAAAAAACTTTATATGGGTTAAAACAAGCTCCTAGAGCTTGGTATGCTCACCTCTCTAGTTTTCTTCTTAAAAATGGTTTTTCTAAAGGGAAAATTGATAATACACTTTTTGTGAGAAAAAGGAAAATGATTTTATTTTAGTTCAAATATATGTTGATGATATCATTTTTGGTGCCACTAATAAAACTTTATGCAAGAAATTTTCTGAAGTTATGCAAGATCATTTTGAGATGAGCATGATGGGAGATCTCACTTTCTTTCTCGGGCTCCAAGTCAAGCAAACTAAGGATGTGATATTCGTTTCTCAAAGCAAGTATGCAAGAGAATTGATGAATAAATTCAGATTGGAGAATTCTAAGCATGTACCAATTCCCATGAGTATAAGTATCATGCTTGATACGGATGATAGTGGTGAGGATGTAGACCAAAAACTTTACCGAGGTATGATAGGTAGTCTTCTTTACCTTAGATGATAGTGGTGAGGATGTAGACCAAAAACTTTACCGAGGTATGATAGGTAGTCTTCTTTACCTTACCACTAGTAGACCCGATATCATGTTTAGTGTGTGTGCATGTGCACGTTTTCAAGCTTCTCCTAAAACGTCTCATTTGATTACGGTTAAAAGAATCATTAAATATGTCAATGATACAATTAATCTTGGTTTATTTTATCTAAAAAGCACCTCTTTTGATCTTTATGGTTTTTGTGATGCCGACTTTGCCGGATGTAAGGTAGATCGCAAGAGTACGAGTGATACATATCAATTTTTGGGTAACTCTCTTGTCTCTTGGGCATCTAAGAAATAAAATTGTGTTACCTTGTCCACTACGGAAGCAGAATACATTACCGCCGACTTATGTTGTGCCCAACTTTTATGAATGAAACAAAATTTAGTTGACTATGATTTGTATTTTCAAAATATAAATTTTTTTTGTGATAACATTAGTGCTATAAATATTTTAAAAAATTCTGTTTTGCACTCTAGAACCAAGCATATTGATGTGCGCCATCATTTCTTACGCGATCATGTAGAGAGGTAAGATGTATCCCTTGTTTATATTGATACTAAATCTCAATTATCAGATATCTTTACCAAGCCTCTTAGTGAAGAAGATTTTTATCGCATAAGAAATGGTTTGGGTTTATGCATTTGTTCGCGGGAAAAATCGTAGTTTTCTTCATTGACGTCATTGCACACTCTTGCAACTGTTTTTCGATTACACAAAGATCCGGTCTTTTTATAAGATCCGGTTACAACAAAGTCAAAGAAAAAAAAAATAAAAAGATTACAACTTTCCTTTTTCGAACAAATCACGAGCTCCTGTTTTGCGGTCACTCGTTTTGGTGGGTTCTTCGCCTGCGCCGGGGTTTATCCGTGGACTACCGCACGATCTAGATCCGGTCAGATCTACACGGTATGACGGGTATTATTTCGCGAAGGAAATAATAGCCGGGGGGGGTACTATTTCACCAAGGAAATAGTAGCCTTCTTGGGATCAAAGGCCAAGCTTTGATCCGGAGAGTTACTGTGTAGATCTCAGATCCGATCCCTCTCGAACTCCTGCCTTATTTGACATGGACGATCGCCGAGCACCGGATCTGAAAGAGCAAGTCTTCAAAGCTTCAAATCTCCAAGGTTCAGATCTCAATTCAGCAGAGCTTCGCCGTCAAAAATTCTAACCTTTGACAAATGAACCAACCTCTCCTAATTTATAGGCACTCAAACCTGTGCCTTTCGGCTTTGGCCGAGTCGCCCGGGTGTGGCGCCGTTGTGTCCGTTGTCCAGTTCCGCTGTTTATCGGTTCATCCGATCTTCGCCGTTGATCTGAATCCTGATTTGGCAGTCCGGATCCCGATATGGCAGTAAATCCGTTTCGGTGATTGAGTTCAAATCTGTTCCGTAGTTGGATGACTCGTTGACTCACCGAGCCATTAGCTTGATTCCGCACGCGAATGGATGCATTCCGTTGCTTGCGTGCGATTTGTTAACCTCGTCGCCTTGTTAATCCGTTTTGTTGCGTGTCACTTGGCTTCGGTGTTGTGGACTAACGTTCGTATTTAGATACGTAACCCGATGGTTCGTCGGTTTGTGCCGAGCTGTGCTAGGGAACTTATAAGCAGTTTTATACGCCTACAGATACCCCCTCCAAAGTATTTCAGTCTCGTTCTTTTATAGAAGAGTCTGGAATACTTTGGATATGATTGTCCCAACCTTCAGTCGGTATAACGGGACCTTGGAATGGCTTCTGTTCTTGATTCCTTCAATCCTTCAGGTTATTCGGTGCTTTGTCGAATGTCTGTAAGGGTCCCGGTGCTGCATTTATTGTCTGACCGTTGTCGGAATTCTGAACTTGAAGTCGATTCCTAATTTTCTGATCTTTAGCTCGTGCTTGTTGGTTTAACATAGAACTGGCCATCGATAGTTGGCGCTGAGTCCATATATGCGACGCGTTGTCTTGGCGTAGTGTTGTTGAGTTATCCTTAAGAATATTTTTTAGAAAAATATTCTCCAGGAACTTCCCAGCCAAAAATAGGGAACAGTTTATACTCGTATACCTTATTGGAGTATTTTTCATGTCCGAATGAACTGAACCGGCCTAATAATAACCCAAACAAGGCAGTAATTAGGCTCAAAAAATCTTCCGACCCTTCCGAATGTGTGGGAGAGGAAAGAATAAACAAAGGACTGAACCCTCAGTCAATTTGAAATTGTTTCGATGCTCGGTTCAGCCTCAATTTGAATTCTAGTTCAAATCTGGTTTAAACTGGTTCAACCTGGTTCAACCTGGTTCAAGACTGGTTCAACCGGTTCAAGGCTGGTTCAGGACTAGTTCAAGACTGGTTCAGACTGGTTCATCCTAGTCTGGTTTGGTTCAGTCTGGTTTGGTCTGGTTCAGCCTGGTTTGGCCTGGTTCAGCCTCTTTTGAACTGATTTGGACTGGTCTGGTTTGGTTCAACCTGGTCCGGTCTGGTTCAAGGCTGGTTCACCTATAAAAGCCTCCCTTTTCCTCCTCTCTAGGGCCGGCCCCCCTCTCCTCTTCTTTTTTGCTTTTCTCTTCCCTCGAGCATCCGTTCTCCCTCAAATTTTCATAATTGTCTTAGATCCATCCTTCCTTTTGATCTTAGACTGAGAAATCCCTCAGAAATCTTCATATAAAAATTTCTCTCAGGCCCCTCGAGCACGTGGTTCGAGCTTCTTTCAAGATCTGATTTTTATTGGATCCACGAGCTTTTCCTCAGGTATATCCTCCATAATTTTAGCATATTTCATGCTTAATTCAATTTATGAATTTGTGGGATCGCATGTGAGGGTTATGGTTATGATTTGGCGCCTCAAGCTCGTCTTTCAGGCGGGTAGAATTGCAATAAAAAGGGGAATTTTTTCTGGATCTGATCCCTTAATTTATTTTGCAGATCATTATGTCGCGTGTCCCGAGAGGTCGCTCCCCTGCTGCGTCGGCTGATGGCGTGCTTCCCTCGTATGCTGGTGAGCTATTTTTGGCATATTTGGAAATTTACAAATTAGTCCTCTTTTTCTTGGAAATTTGCAAATTAGTCCTTTTCCCCCACGTTGTTCTCCTTAGTGAGGCAATCGGGAAGAGCCTTGATTCTCCTTGGTGAGGATCGACGCTTTAAAGATAGGTTTTGCTTAGTCAAAACCATATCTCAAAATAAAGGGGGCGTTTTGACGCTGCATTGTGCCTTATAAGGCAGGGATATATTGTCGATATACCCTATCTTATGAATGCACAATGTGGCCAAATCGTCTCACCCTTTATAAGGAAATGACTCTATCTTACCCATTTGTAAGATGAGTTCAATTTCCTTTTATAACTGGAATTAACAAACGTTTAATTGCTTGTTTTCAGTGGAGTATCCTTCCAGAGCATTTTCATCTCATGTGGTGAACGGACGTCGTGACGAGTATTATTCGACGTCCGATGATTTTTTACCCATTCCACTTACTTCTCAGTTTGTTCCGGGCACGTCGACAGAGGTTGCCCAAGTGGTGAAGGAAGGTGGACATCGAGCTCTTCGACAGTTGATTACAGATGCGCCTTTCGTGAAGGATGCCAGTTCTGTTCAGTCTCTCAGGAAGACTGACTTCTTATTTGGCGATTCTGTCAGAGATCCTGATGCAGTGTTCATTGATGCCGAGCAGTGGCTTCATAAGAATAGTGATGGTTTCATATATTTGCCGAAGATTCCTCGACACCGCTCGTTGACTGAGCTTAGGTGTTAGGCTGCTAAACGGGAGATGTCGTGGCGCTTGACGGAGGAGCATGAGAGCGTTCACTGTGGCTATATCACTCATCAGGTAGTTCCTGGTTCGAGCAGGAATCACATCATTGGATTGCGTCCTGGAGTACTGGGACTAGATGCACCGCCACGTAACGAGTTTCTTGCCTCTGCCTCTACTTTGAGGAATCGCCTCGTTGACTTAGGATGGGAGATGCCTGCGACGCGTCATAGATTTTATGGTTGGGTCCATTCTCTAGACAAGCTTTGGTGGACTCGCATGACGAAATACGTCTTAAGCCGATGGAGCGAGGAGTTGCATGCTTGTGGTCTATATGCAGCTATTCGTGCCTCCATGTATGGTTTGGCTCTATAACTCGGATTCGAACACTTTTCTGACTAGGCACGGAGAGTTGGGCTTGGCTCTCCATGAGATGTACAAGATTTCTGGTTTGCCCATGGGTCAGATGTTATATCAGGAGTACTTTCCTTCCAACCATGAATTGAGTCAGCTGAAGGATCGTATGCCCGACCGCTACAAGACCTTATGGGATCTCACCTGTCACTACCACATTGCTTTGGCACAGTCTGAGCCTTTAGAGAAGAGGACTAAATCAAATGTGAGCCTGAAGCAGTTCGCGTCTTATTTGTTCAGAAATCTAGAGAGCAATTCTGGTGAGGCTATTTGTGAGCTGGCACCACTCACTCCTTCAGGGGTTAATAGTCTAATGAAGAAGATTGACGCTCATTCCTATACCATTAGCAGTCCTCAGGGTGGCTTTCCTGCAAGGACCAAGTTTAAATCATTCTTATGGCATGCGACCGCACCGATTCGGCCGATGACCCTTCTTGCCGGTTACCTCGCCATCTGGTTAAAGAAATGCATGGTCCCGTATTAGTCCGGTGACACTTTGCCATTGGAAGTGCTCTACCCAGCAGTTCAGCTTGCCTACAAAAAGGAACTTTCGCTTCTTCCGATGATGGTGGCTAACATTCATCGAGGGCTTCGACAGATTTCTAGTGCTTTCACGCGGAAAGAAAGTGAATCGCCGACTCAGATTCCTACCATTAAGGTGGAGCTTCCGTATACTTATTTGATGGCTTGGTTCGTCCTTCATCGTTCTGACATGATGTCGGTACCGATTTCCACAGACCACTCTGTTCCCCTACTACAGTTGCTTGAGAATGGCAAGTGGGAGGGCCGAAGATTCCCTGACATCAGAAGGCAGCTACAGGTCCATAAGTGCTGGGCATTCTCCACTTGCTTTCCACAGTTCTCCAGCCGATATGGTGAGTGTTTGATTGATGAAGAGAAGCCGAGGGAGTATCGAACTTATTTAGATATCGGCTGCTTTAATTGGCTAGTGAACATTAGGCCGGGCTATCTGACCTTCCGGGTGGGGAATCAGTGTTTTATAGAGCCATATCTACCCTGCCGATTCGCCCGCCAGTTTGGTTATGATCAGCTTTATGTCGGGAATCCACGTCAGCAGCTTCGGACTCATGGAGGTTTGGTGGACGGTCTTCGTGCATGGTTATGGACCGTGACGGGCTGCACTGGTGCTAAGTTCAGTCTCCCGAGTGCTGAGCGGCAGTTAAATCTCACCTTCTTAAGCTGCAGGTGGTTGTTAGCAGCTAATACAACTGTCCCTGTGAAGCCGATTAAAGAGTTAGTGGCCGAGGAAGCTTCTCAGGTTGATTCTCGTGTGATTCGGGACGGTGCTCGGTCACAGAGGGCGCGTGGCAAGACCCGTCGAATTGACGCAGAAGGAAATAAGGCCTTCAGTTCTGCTGGAGAGGCCTCAGGCGGAGATCCTGAAGACTACGAGGAAGATTTCGAGCGAGGTTAGTCACCTATCTTCTCCCTCTGCATTTCAGAATTGTTAGTCCTGACCACTATCTGATGTTTCAGGGACAGCGACCGACAATAAAGAAGAATTCCGCCCTTTTACTCGGGCAAGACCTTCAACTGTTGCTCCAGCTGCTAGGCGGAAGAAACTAGTCCACAAGCCGCGTGCAGATCCGCGAACATCTGACATGGATTTGGCTAGTGACGATTCTGCTAGAGATGGAGGTAATATCTATTCTATAGACCATTCTCTTGATCGTTTAGAATTTCAGGCTCATGCTTTTCCACTCTATGCAGGAGAGCACGAGGAAGGCGAGATGAGTCCCGATCCTGCTCCTCATGATTTTGTATCTTCTGGTGAGCCTAACTCACCGTACCAGGTAGAAAAGCCTGCAGAAGCTGTCAATGTTAGGGAAACTATCAATGTAGGACCCGATTCAGCACATCCAGGTACATCTACCATTGACAATATGCCCTTTAGATGGCAATCAAAGGTATTGACTGATTCCGAATTCGTTCCTCCCGTAATTGTCTCTATGCTTCTTGCTCTTTCAGATAAATTGCAAGAGGCAAACATGGACTTTGGGAGTGAAGAGGCTGACACACCCGTAGGAGGTAAGTCATTTCCTTGGTCATAGTCTCTTCATTCTTCTTTCGTCGCATTTATATTTTCTCGTGTCAAATTTCCCGACCGAAGATTTCGACGGGGAAGGTTTGCTTGAGGACACTCCTATGCTCCACTTCATGTATGGCTCTCCTCAGATTGATGACCAGATGCCTGAGGATATGTTTCCTGAGTCTACGCTCCCTAAGAATCTCGAGGATGGTTCTTTTGAAGGTACGTGCATCTTCTCAAGTTAATTATAGGACTAGCCAATTTTGACTAATGCAACTATAATGTGATGCGTTTGAGCATTCTGTTTTGTGTTCGATAGGGGCTTTTGTCAAGACTGATCCTGTTAAACCGGCTGTGAGACCAGCTACACCAGCCGATACCTCTACAGCCGTTACACCTCCACTACCCCCAGTGACTCAAGAGGAAAGAGGTATAAATTAAGCAGCTGAGAAATATCATTTATTTCCTCATTAAGGCTTTTGACGAATTTCTCCTTTTTTGTGTAGGGCTTTCTTCTCGGTTTCATGTCCTCGTGAAGGAGTTGTTATCGGACAATGACCCTTAGAAGATCGTCATATGCATAGAAGTCCACTCTTTCTTTTCTTTTGTGAATGCTATGCTTGGCAAACTCTTCCACGGCGGACTTTCCCTTCACTAGTTTAAGCCATTCCTTGATCCTAAGATAAATTCAATAAGGGATGCAGGATACCCGGACCTGGCGAAGGCTATAGTTGATGATCTCGACTGCCCAGAGCGTGAGCTTCAGATGTTTCGCGAGCTCCGGGATGCAGGCGCCTCTTCATTCATTGCTGCCGAGTTGGATACTCGCTTATAGACATGGCGCGATACTAGGATTCTTGCTGAGCTCGAGATTCAGGTGCAGCGGGACCGGGTAGATCGAGTTGAGGCTAACCTTGCCATTAGGTCATCCTCACTCGACAAGCTTGATTCTTCCATTGCTTCTTGTGAGATCCAGATAGACCAGCTCCGAAGAGAACTCCGTGAGAAAGAGGAGACTTTGAGTATTCTTCAGATGACAAAGATACAGGATCAGCAGGCGAATACTGCTTTATCTGATGAGCTAAAGTCCTTGAAGCAGAAGTTGGTTGAGACAGATGAGGTTGCTGTGAAGACTTCAGCTGTGACTGAAGAGTCCATCAGAGCCGAGTTGCAGGATGAGCTTAGGCAAGCTTATGATGAGAAGCTGTCTAAGTTTAGTCAGCAGATTTTTAGCCATGGGCTTGATGTATGATTTCATTTGCTGAATACTTTGACTTTTGATTCTCTTAGTGAAACTGGTTTTTATCTTTATTATTATTATGATTCCTCATTCCGTTTGAAATGATTGACCATAATACTCATAGGATTTTTGGCAAACCCTCAGCCTTCAACGGGTTTGATAAGCCTTTACCGACTACCGTTTGAGTCGGGCTAGCATGCGAATTGTCGTTGTGCTAAGGGAATGAACTCCCTTAGACTTCGTGCTATGATGTCGAATACATAGACTTCGCCATTGTTACGGGAATAGGCTACCCGGCAACGCGTGTTAGGTGTTGACTTTAGGATTTTTGGCTAACCCCCAGCCTTCAACGGGTTTGATTAGCCTTTACCGACTACCGTTTGAATCGGGCTAGCATGCAGATTATCTAAATCCGTTCCGCATGTGACGTTGTGCTAACGGAATGAACTCCCTTAGACTCGCTGCTACGACTTCGAATACGTAGACTTCGTCATTGTTATGGGAATAGGCTACCCAGCAACGTGTATTAGACGCTGACTTATCCCTACTTAGGCTTCGGAATAAAATACCCCAAAATCGAATTCTGGTGTCTTTTTCTACGGAGAAAAACTAAACCGGCGACGCGTGTTAGGCGTCGGCATATCCTTTCTTGGGATTCAGGATGAAATACCCCAGAATCGAACCCTGGTGTCTTTTTCTACGGAAAAAGACTAAACCGGCAGTGCGTGTTAGGCGCAGACTTATCCCTGCTTAGGATTCGGGATAAACTTCCTAGGATGAATCCTAGATTGATAAATTTTGGAAAAGATCAGTACGGGAAAGGAAGAATTTTATATTCTATTTCCTGGTCTTCTTTTGGGGTGAACCCGAAAAACAAGGAAGGAAGAATTTTATATTCTATTCCCTGATTCTGGAAAGGAAGAATTTTATATTCTATTTCCAGCGCAAAAGAAACTAGGAGTGGGATCTCCACTCTGAGAATCTAGAAAATCTAGATAAACTTACCTTTTATAGGCTTGGTTATCGGAAGATGAGTTTTTCGTTTATCGAAATGAAATTTCAACTTAGGTTATGACTATAAGAAGGCTTAACCAAAGAGAAAGAGAAGTGAGTTCTTTCGTTTATCGAAAGGGGACTCTGAATCGAAAGTGGACCTCTTGTTCATGGAAAGAGTCAAGAGGACTAGAAAGACACTTTTGGTGGACTCACTGCCAATTGAAATTGATTAGTGAGGGATTTTGGTGGTGAAAATGATTTTGGGTTATCCTCTAGAATATTAAGTGTAATATTCTTCAAGGAACTTCCCGGTAAATGGGTTATCCTGAATGTACTAGGGATAGTACTTTTTCAGGAACTTCCCATTTATTGGCATTAATTGCCTGGCGCCCTCTTGAGTAATCAGGCGATATGCGCCGTTTGAGTAGACTGTGTCTATCATAAACGGTCCTTCCCATTTGGGTTCAAATTTACCTTTTTTCTTGGAGTTGAGGATTATCGGTCGGCGAGCAGCGAGGACCAGATCTCCTTCCTTGAAGCTTCTTTGTCGGACTCTTTTGTTAAAAGCCCTAGATATTCTGGCTTGATAAAACTCAATTAGTTGTTGGGCTTCCAAGTGCTTTTCATCCAACCTCTCGAGTTCTTCGAGACGTTTTTGATGTTGTTCTTCGGTTGTCATCTCAGTTGCGAGAGCGATCCGAAGGGACGGGATTTGGATCTCCAATGGTAGCACAGCTTCACATCCGTATACCAATGAATATGGGGTAGCTCCTGTAGGTGTGCGTATGGTGGTACGATAAGCCCAGAGTGCTTCACCGAGTTTATCGTCCCAGTCTCGTTTATTGGTCTTCACGAGCTTTGACAAGATCTTGATGATCGTCTTGTTAATTTTGAACTTGTCACAAAACCTGACGAAGGCGTTGCTTATGAACTGTGGACCGTTGTCATGAATGATCCGTCTTGGCACGCCGTGTCGGTATATGACATGATGTTTGATAAAACTGATGACGTTGTTCGTTTTCACTTCTCTAAGCGGAATTGCTTCAGCCCACTTTGAAAAGTAATCCGTGATTGTGAGAATGAATCGATCACCTTTGACTGAAGGAGGAAAAATAGGACCGATGATGTCCATGCCCCATGTCTCGAACGGCCAAGACGTGGTTGACGTGTGTAAATGCTCTGGTGGTTGGTGCATATAATTTGCATATATTTGACAAGCATGACACTCTCGGGCGTATTCGATTGCGTCGTGAACCATTGTTGGCCAAAAATATCTCATTCTCCTGATGTGATCATACAGTTTGGGACCGGGCTGATGCGCACCACATTCTCCTTCGTGTGCTTCCTTAAGAACTTCTTCTGCTTCTTTGTTCGAAAGGCATCGGAGTAACAAACCATCGTACCCTCGACGGTATAATGTATGGGTCTCGGTATTATAGAAGAATCTTGGTGCTCTTCGGCGGATTGATTCCCTTTCTTTTACATCCTCTGGCAAAATACCATATTGGACGTAGTCAATGATAGGAAAACGCCAATCTCGGGACTCAGACCCAATTTGAGTTGAATTCACCTCCTTGGCATTTATGTTTCCGTCATCTTCCTCTTCAATATCCATATCGTATATGGGTATGCAGAGTTGATGCGTCCTTACTGTGACTAATAGTTCAGTTTCGGGAGGCTGCGCAAGTGATACCGCTAGTACTGCCAGTGCATCCGCATAAGCGTTCTGGAGACGAGGGATATATTCAATAAAGAATTCTTCAAAAGAGTCTGCCATTTTGATGGCCTCCTGGTGGTACGGGATCAGGTCTTGGTTCCTGACTTCATACTCTCCACGGACTTGGTTGACTATCAATTGAGAATCCCCAAAAGCCTCGAGATATTCGACCCCCAGCTCTTTGGCAAAACTGAGTCCAATGAGAAGCACGTTGTACTCGGCTACGTTATTGGAACACGGACTAGTCATTGAATAAGCCCGAGGCATCACATGCTTCCCCGGGGAAATTAAGACAACTCCAACTCCGGAGGAAACTGTAGAACCTCCCGGGGTTATTGCCCTATTAACTGTCCTCGAAGCACCATCGAAATATAATTGCCATACTTTTTGGTGCGACGTAGTGTTAACCTCGTGGGTTTCATCCGGCAAATCATCATATACTTCTGTCGTATCCGTTGTCGGGTTTGTCGCCAAAAGATCGCAAATCGCTTGACCTTTGATCGACTTCTGTTGTTTGAAGTGCAAATCATACTGGGACAAGAGAAGAGCCCATTTCGCTAACCGCCAATTCATAGAGGCCGGTTGCGTCATAAACACCCGTACTGGATTAACGTTGGAAATGACGTAAATCGTCTGTCCAACCAAGTAATGCCGCATCTTTTGCATCGCGAATACCAATGCGAGGCATTCTTTCTCAATCATCAGATACCGAGACTCGGCGCCTATCAGGGTCCGACTTAGGTAATAGTGCTAGTAAGGCACTTATCGAGTGGTTCATCGCCTTGAGATAAATCAAGAACGATCTACCTGATTTTGGTGCAACGAGAACAAGAGGATTTGTTAGATATGTTTTAATATCTTCGAATGCTTTTTGGTAGGCGTCGTCCCAAATAAAGGACACCCCTTTCTTGTTCAGTTTAGAGAATTGTTGGCACTTCCCAGAAAGATTTGAAATGAACCGCCGGATGTAAGCTAAACGCCCTTGCAATCCTCTGAGTTCTCTTAGATTTCTAGGGGGTTGCAGTTCATGTATCGCCTTCACCTTATCAGGATCGATATGTATACCTTTAGTGGTGACGATGAATCCAAGGAATTTTCCGCTGGACATTCCAAGGAAGGATTTAGTGGGGTTCATCTTCAATTGATGACTCCGCATGAGATCGAACATCGTCTTCAAGTCCTTGATGTGATCTTCTTTGTTGCGGCTTTTTACAACCAAATCATCAACGTAGCATTCGACTGTTTTCCTGAGATGTTCTTGGAAAATCTTAGTCATTGCTCGCTGGTACGTGGCGCCTGCATTCTTTAGACCGAAAGGCATCACCGTGTAGCAAAAGACACCAAGAGGCGTTCTGAACGCTGTATGCTTCTCGTCATCTGGGTGCATCTTGATTTGGTTATATCCTGAAAAACCATCAATAAAAGACATTCTCTCAAATCCGCATGTATTGTCAATAATAACATCCGTGATTGGGAGAGGAAAATCGTCTTTTGGACATGCCGTATTCAGGTCTCTGAAATCGATGCAAATCCTAATTTTACCGTTCTTCTTCATGACGGGAACAATATTGGCTAGCCAGTCTGGATGTTGCTCCTCTCGGATAAATCCTAATTCGATCAATTTCTTAACCTCTGCCTCAATAGCTTCCATAATCTGCGGACGAAACCGTCTTTGCTGTTGTTTGACAGGTTTGGCATCCGGCTTGATATCGAGGAGGTGCATTGCTACATTAGGGTCGAGTCCTGGCATATCTTCATAGTTCCAAGCGAAGACATCAATATATTCCCTGATGAGAGCAATTAATTCCTCCTTCTCATTTGAGGGAAGACTATCGCTGATGAATATAGGCTTTGGGTTGGCCTCGTCACCCATGTTAACTTGGACTATTTTATCTTCAGTGGGGGGTTCCCTCTGTTCGAACCTATCACCATACTGCATGTTCAGGTGATGAACCCACGGGTCTTCCCATGTTGGCATTTGATCGTCGTCTTCCATTGTGGACGGATCAGCTGTAGCCATGTTCGCCATTAGAGCTTTGAAAGCTACCTCCAGACTTGTATCGGAATCCCATTCTGAGGAATCTGACGAATTTCCATTTTTGTATTGTTTAGATGATTGGTTATTGATTAACCAGTAGCATTCGTCTTCTGAAGAAGATTCATACCCTAACCCTCGTCCGTATTTGTAATAATTATCAGGTTTTCCTTTTGGTACATATGCCGCTTTGGCTAGAGTACGAGGACCTCGATCGAAGTATAGACCTTCTCCGAGTGTGAAATCATATCCCTATTTTTCCATGAGCTTACGCGCTTCCGGACTATACTTAGATAAATGCCGACCAGGTTTGTCATCATCCTCATCTTCCCTTAAGAAATGATCTGGTAATGGAGAGATTTTTCCTTTACCGTAAATCACTTCTTTTGCGCCTCTTATTTTGTTCGGGACGACCATGGTTGTTCCGAAAGAATGCTGGAGGCGTTCCTTTGTTATATAGGACGATCGAAGCGGCATATACAAATCAGGATTATCATACAACTCTTTTATCACATCATCAAGAGACAGGGAGTACTCTAAATCGTTATTTATTTCATTATTGGCAAGTTGCCAGTTACAACTGCCCTCTGACGTTTGTTCATCGTCAAGGTTGATTACAAAGGGTACAATGTCGTTTAAAACATACCCTCCATTGTAATCAAATCCGGCTTCGGTATCAGCTTCTTCTCCGCTGTCCGTGCCATGGGCCGATGATTCAGTATCGGATTCGTTACCATAAAGAAGAGAATCAGTGAAATAATTCTCATACCCTTTGAATGGTTGCTTATCCGCGACCACCATCCTAACCCTATTATCAGTGTCGACATATTTCAAACACTGATGTAGAGTGGAGGGAATTATAACGTTACTATGGATCTAAGGCCGACCCAATAGTAAGTTATATGAAGTTTCGGCATCGATCACATAACATGTGACTTCTGTCTTTAAATCTCTCATTTGACACTTTACCCGGATCTTACCCAAGGGTCTTGACCTGCTAGTGTTGAATCCATAGATAACAGTACCTGTGGACGCCAACTTACTAACTGGAATGCCAGCAGAACCCGGATCCACTTGGATTCGGTTGACTTTGCTGGAGCCAATGTACCCGATGAAATATAGCGGTCGATCGTGGTTCGAATTCTTCGTCTGCATATCCTCTTTGGTGAAAGTAATGCAGGGAAGGTTCTTAGTCGCTATGTTGCATTATTGACTCAACGGCTCTGGCTCTTCAAGCACCGACTTGATTTGAGTCAGAAACACCTCTGAATTGGCCAAAGCTTCTTGCAAGGCCTCCCTGGTTTCCTTGGACAACCGCAGCAACTCAAACAGCGTTATCCGTGCTGGAATGTTGGCTAGTTGAGCCATTATATCGAAGACTTGTGGAGTCTTCGAGCTTTCCGGTTTGTCTTTTCCAATCGGGCGACTGAAACGAGACTGCTTCGGATTCTAAACCTCCTGGGGCCTCTTTTCTTTCCCGGTGTAGGACTTGTAATCACCCCTATCTCCGTGAGAGTTTTGCCTGGTCCCCGTTTATTCACCCCCTGCTCACTAGGTGGTGGATAATTGTAGTGATACTCATTTCCGCTACTAGTGGCGAAGACTTCTTGTTCTTCTTTAGAGAACGGGAAAGTAGGAGCTTCATCGCCATCCTCCTCGAAGATTGCGGATGTAGCATTGCAGGACTTGCCTTTACCCTTTCTTCTCGAGGAAGTCGTCCACTGTTCGTCTTCAATGGGATCGGGATGAACCCAGAGGATTTTGCCGTTTGGGGCTGTGTGTGGCACAAGTCCTTTTTGGCGCTGTCCATGTGGGTCATCGTTCACTGTCTTCATTCCTACTTTGGTGATGCGCTCTGGTTTGAACCATGTTGTGGGCACTGATCCAAAGCTGATTGACACTGCGTTCGCTCCGACATTCTTGGACGGCTTCGGGGTTATGACGCCTACATCAATTAGCGCCTGGATCTTGTCCTTGAGGTGGTAGCACGACTTGGTAGGGTGATGGACCGCTCTATGGTATGCGCAATACTTCGGATCCGTCACTTTATTAGCCCCTTCTTGATCCACAATTGCCGGCAGCTGAATTTTGTTGTTCTCCAACAGGTACTTAAAGATGCCGGGAACTTCATCATCTTTGAAGGAATACACTTTAGGAAACCTCGGCTCCGAAGATTTCTGCTTCTGAGGCCGTTGTTGCCATTGCCCGCGAGATTGTTGTGGTGCTTGTTGCTGTTGCTGTTGCTGGGGTTGCAATTGGAAAGTTTGATTAGCATCAACTGCATTAGCATGTGCCTTACCTTTCCCCCGTGGGACAAAATTCTGCTGTGGAGCATTCGTCGCCTGTTGGCCTCTTTCCGCCTTCTTCCTTCTGAGGAATCGCTCGGCTTGCTCTCCTCGGACCTTCAAATCCTTCCAGGTTTTGGATGATGCTGTCCCCATTACTTCCAACACGTCTAGTACGAGGTTGTTGTGGCAAGTCTGGAGAATAAACTCCTCAGTGATTGGGTCCCGGCAGTTCATCGCCTTGTTTCGGAACCTCTTGACGAAGGTGTCAACCAATTCCCCGTCTTTCTGTTTCTCGTCAAGCAACGACCCGATGGATATCTCAGTGTCGTCATCGAAGAAGTTGGCGAGGAACTTAGTCTCCATATCATCCCAGCTATTCACGCTTCCTGGCTTGAGGCGGCGATACCAGTCGAAGGTGGCTCCGCGAAGAGTACCAACGAAGGACCGTACCATCAGAGGCTCATTACCAGAGATAACCCCCAGGTGTGATTTGAAGTAAATCAAATGATGAGTGGGTGAACCCATCCCATTAAACAGCGTGAAGTTAATTAGATTGAACTTCGCCGGATATGGGATCGATTCCCATTCTCTTGGGTATGGACAAGGAATGCCTGTTTTCTTCATCTCTTGAGCGGAAATCAATGTATTGATTTTGCTCTCGAGGTTTTTGATCTTCAAGCTTTCACCTGTGTCTTCACTAGCATTCTCGTTACCACCCCCTACATTGACGGGAGGATTATTGGTATTATGAGTCTCATTCGCATTTGTATCCTCATCTTCCAGATTAACCGGGTTACGACGACTTAGCTCTCCTTGCTGGTTCGTCAATGCTTGGATTTGTTGGTCATGCATTTTTCTCATGTTCTGCATGGCCATCTGCATTTCGAACCTGAAGGTCTCATGTTGTTTAGCCATGGCGTCTTCAAGCATCTTGGTCACTTGTTCCGCACTTATCATAAGTGCCTCGCGGGGTTGTCCCTCGCTGGATACCGTATTATCTGATGCAACCGCGGAGCCGGCATCAGATTCTTCATCTTCTGAAGGTAGTCTTGTCCGAACCCTACCATAGGTTGCTCGCTTGATGGTTCCGGACTGCAGACGGGTTATGGGCCGGGATGCTTTCAGAATCGACTCGAGATTGTCCCGTGCCGATGTCCCCTTGCTGGTCATATTGGTGGTGACCCTCGGAAATTCTCCATCTTCAACCACCGTTCTTCTTCGTCGGAAACGCCTAGGCCTTGGTTTTGGCGTTTTGGTACTAAGTCTTTCGAAAACCGAAACTCTTTCAGGAACTGTATTGGTGCAGTTGCACTTCGACAATACTGCCCGAATGAGTTTGGAACAGGGACATTGGGTCTCTAGTCCTCGAGGACTCCTCTTCCTGGTTTTTCTCGTACTTCCATCACGATAGTACAACTCGTCAGCTTGACAGTCGGAGTAACCTATCGTGTGTGGGCACAACTTCTCAGGTATAACGTTATCGTCATCAGATGATGATGTTTCCTTCTGAGGGCGGACTACCTTCTTCGGGCTTTCAAAAGTCACACGCCTCGAGACATGCCTTTTTGGGTGTGAGTTCTCAGCGGGCTCCTGGACTTCGATGCGCAAATTGGCGCGCGCAGCTACCTTGAACTCCTTGTCGTGCTGAAGGTGGTGGCGACCCCCAGCATGTTGAGTCATTCGGGGCTTCTTCATCGGGCCCAAACGTTCTTGAACTGGAGCTTTGCCTCTCTCATCGATTGGACCAAGGCGATCCAAAATTGGCTTCTTTCTTCGGGAGGATTCTGCATGATCTCCCAGAGTAGCTATGGGAATTCTCGGCGACTTAGCTTGGTTCCCCGGAGGTTGAACTTTGGTTGGAGGCTGCAAAGGTTTCTCCTTAGCCTGAATCGCCGCTTCAGACTTTGGCCTCCAGACTTGGCGGGTTGGTGGCGGCTTCTTCGCCACCTCCTTCTGCAATCTCCTGTGGGCTTCCTGGACTTGAGCCCGTGCTTGCGCTGACAGTGCGCGGCGCTTGCGAATGCACTCTTCGAGTGTCGAACGATTCCGTTTAACACGGACCCATTCGTTCGTTGGTGGCTTAGAAGAGCTACCATTCATCAGTGGTTGAGGCTGTTTGCCTCTCCTGTTCTTCAGATCCGCGTGATAGCGGACTCCGTCGGCGGACTCCATCGCCTTTGCGAGTTGCCGCGCCAAACGTTGACGTCGCCTTTGGCGGGCTCTCTTCGAGAGAGTCACAACGCCCTCAACGGTGGAGGCATCGGTGAGAACAGGGTTGACCTGGTTGGAGGTCGGCGGAACTTCACCCGACGCAATTTTGGCGTCAGCTGGGGTGAGAGCTTCGTTGGCGTTCTGTACTTCTTCGTACCAACGAACTTTTCTCCTGGAGGAGAACTTCTTGGACTTGTGGGGGGAGGTGGATCCGGACGAGGATGAAAGATACTCCTCGAATTTGGCCTGGTCGAATTCATACTCGACCTCCTCCTTGACCGGGATTGAGATCCGCGGCTACGACGCGACAATCTCGGCAGCGAGATCGTTGGCTCCCACTGTGGTCGCCAGATTGTTCGTGGGAAAAATCGTAGTTTTCTTCATTGACGTCATTGCACACTCTTGCAACTGTTTTTCGATTACACAAAGATCCGGTCTTTTTATAAGATTCGATTACAACAAAGTCAAAGAAAAAAAAAATAAAAAAATAAAAAGATTACAACTTTCCTTTTTTCGAACAAATCACGAGCTCCTGTTTTGCGGTCACTCGTTTTGGTGGGTTCTTCGCCTGCGCCGGGGTTTATCCGTGGACTACCGCACGATCTAGATCCGGTCAGATCTACACGGTATGACGGGTATTATTTCGCGAAGGAAATAATAGCCGGGGGGTACTATTTCACCAAGGAAATAGTAGCCTTCTCGGGATCAAAGGCCAAGCTTTGATCCGGAGAGTTACTGTGTAGATCTCAGATCCGATCCCTCTCGAACTCCTGCCTTATTTGACGTGGACGATCGCCGACCCCCGGATCTGAAAGAGCAAGTCTTCAAAGCTTCAAATCTCCAAGGTTCATATCTCAATTCAGCAGAGCTTCGCCGTCAAAAATTCCAACCTTTAACAAATGAACCAACCTCTCCTATTTATAGGCACTCAGATCTGTGCCTTGGCACAGATTTGGGTCGGCCACAGGTGGCCGGCCACCTATGGGTGGCTCGGCCTCCGAGCCACCCTAGGGTGGCTCGGCGGCCACCGAGCCACCATGGGGTGGCTCGGCCCCC
>NC_033803.1:43389891-43391255 GCF_001876935.1 Asparagus officinalis
CTGGGTTTGGCGTCGTTGTGTCCGTTGTCCGGTTCCGCGGTTTATCGGTTCATCCGATCTTCGCCGTTGATCTGAATTCTGATTTGGCAGTCCGGATCCCGATATGGCAGTAAATCCGTTTCGGTGATTGAGTCCAAATCCGTTCCGTAGTTGGATGACTCGTTGACTCACCGAGCCGTTAGCTTGATTCCGCACGCGAATAGATGCATTCCGTTGCTTGTGTGCGATTCGTTAACCTCGTCGCCTCGTTAATCCGCTTCGTTGCGTGTCACTTGGCTTCGGTGTTGTGGACTAACGTTCGTGTTTAGATACGTCACCCGATGGTTCGTCGGTTTGTGCCGAGCTGTGCTAAGGGACCTATAAGCAGTTCTATACGCCTACAGCATTATGTAAAAAGTTTTGCTTGTTTGCTTGGTTAGTTAAACTTCATATGCATTCACTAAAATATTTTTGCATGTTTATTATTTCATATACCCCATTTTGATGGTGACAAAGGGGGAGAGAAATCTCCTTATTTGTGCACATAATTGTTTTCGTCTTAAGTTTGCTTCATTGTGGAATTCATTATATCTTCGATCGATTACAACAATTTCAAAAGAAATAGCTTTTTTATAAGACTTCTCTTACACAACAAAAAGAAAATTACAACTCTCTAGAAAATAACATAGAAATCGTTTATCGACTTCTTCTTTTGTGGGACTTTGCCTGTGCCGGGGGTGCGTTAACCCGTGGACCACCAAATCACAGATTCTGGTTGAATCGTGAAGATTTTGAGGATTCTTCCTTCATTTATCGAAGTAAGAATTTGAAGCGAATATCTTATCGATGTAAGATGTTCACTCTTCTAAAGATCAAGTCAAAGCTTAGATCTCTAGGAATCACCAAAAGCTTCTTGAGGATGTTTGTGAAGAATGAAGACTCTCTCGCTTGCTCCAAATCACCAAAAGCCCAAGTCTTTATGCTCCAATCTGCTCTCCATCCTTTGTTTCGTGTCTAGGGAGGTATTTATAGGGATAGGAGTGCACAATAGTGGAAATGGAGGCAAAATAACTGATCGAATATATGTTCTTTGGGCGCATCAGCCTATGCTGCCGCGGCTATTGGCGCGTCAGTATGGACTGGCGCGGCCAAAGAGGCAGTTCCAACCACGTTCTATCATGTTTGAAATCGTCCTCCCACGACTTTTAACCACTTTTTCGTGGTTTAACTGTTTGTACACATCAGCACATATTCTCTTTCTGATATGCCGCCACGTGGACCTCCAAGAGATGTTAAAAACTATCATCAATTCACATAAAAGGCTACTGTACTATTTGCGCGTCACCCCTTGCTGCCGCGCCTATGACGCATCACCATAGGCTACG
>NC_033803.1:43392255-43393466 GCF_001876935.1 Asparagus officinalis
CATCATCCATAGGATCCTCGGGGTCCTCCTCTGGGTCCTCCTCCTCGGGATCCTCCTCTATCGGGTCCTGTTCCTCGCGGTCCTCCTCTATCGGGTCCTCCTCCTCGGGATCCTCCTCTATCGGGTCCTCCTCCTCGGGGTCCTCCTCTATCGGGTCCTCCTCCTCGGGATCCTCTTCTATCGGGTCCTCCTCCTCGTCCCTCTTTGCCAATCGCCCACGGGTATGATGGCCAACCGGGGAGTAATCCACTCCCTCCCCAAAAATCTCCTCTGGGTCAGTCTCCTCAGAGCTGATCTCCCAATCCTCTGAAAGTGTTGACCACACCTCCCTGCTACTAATGGATCCTTCCATCTCAGAAACACTCGAATCTGAATCTGCCATTCCTGCCAAAAGTCATCTATCAGCCTCCAATGGTACAAAACCAACCTAATAGAGATCAAGATATCACAAGAATGTCATGGAAAGATAATTCCTCCATGACTGGTGTTTGACACCGACCAGAAAGATCCCTACGTCCCCTAGGTATTTCAATATAGGACTCTTAAGGTGTCAACCTGTGCTCTGATACCACTGTGTAACGCCCCTCCTCTGAGAGGTACATAAAAATTTGAGCATGACCTATCTGTAATAAGAAGGGTCGACCTGCTAAATCTTTATGCACATCACAACATAGATATACTGAAGGGCGAAAAATAAAGCAGTAGAGATGCATATGCAATACCCAAGATCACGAGGTTGACAGCAGAGTCCATTGAATACCACAATAGAAGAGAACTAAAGGGTAATACAAAACATTACAATAATAGCAGTGGCTACAACATTAATACATGTTTTATAAGTCAAAGGTACTGCAAAAGTGAACATAAATTAACCCCTATTAAGATTTTCCTCTGGAGCTAATCTTCAAATTCAGGGTCTGCAATGCCCTTATCCTTGCCAGTTGTATGACCTGCGAGTGGATTCAGAAACAATAGGGGTGAGCCTAAGGCCCAATAGGTAACCATAAAAATCTCGGGTACAATCCAAGGGAACGAATGAAAATGATAGACATAGATATCAAACTTGAACAACGGGGTCTCAACATTAAGTTGCCATTCTTATATCGTAATCATTGACCGAAGTGAAATAACATGTAAAGATGAATAATCAAGGTCTAATATTCAGGATTCCAAACTCCCCAATCATGGGATAATCAATAAACCGCGCATGC
>NC_033803.1:43393909-43427190 GCF_001876935.1 Asparagus officinalis
ACGATTATGTCGGGGATCTCTCGGCCACGAATGATATCCAAGATCTGTCTATATATACATGATATACCCAAATGAGATTCTAGACACTATGTCGTTTAAAACTTTAACTTAAATACTTATATCATGCGTAAAGCTACACCCTAGATGATGCATTCTAATATCTCTAATATGCAGAGCAACCTAAGTAGTGTACATGCAGCAGATTGAGGTGATTAGATCGATACAGCAATGATGTCCAAAATCGCATGAAACTAGTCTCAAATGACTCCATTATGAGTTAATTTCAGAATATAAAACTTTTAATCAATGCATGGTGTTAGTTAAGAGTCATGCTCTCAGAAAAACTTACACCTATCAAAACTGTAGCAGAAAAAACAGAGATATCATTTGGTGAAAATTTATTTCGGGTACTTAACTATATCCCAAAGCTCATACTTGGTTGTAAGTAATATAGGTTATCTTCCATGTCCCATGAGTTTCATCAATTTTGCATTTTTTAAAATGCATTGTTACATGCAAAAACAACACAGGGGTAGACTGAATTTCCGGCACATACGCTACGCTATTAGAACTAGGTTTAGGCCTACCAAACGTTATCAAATTATTCAAACTCCTATCAACAGAAATACAATTAGTCTAGTTGTTAGAAAAGAAAGAATTCATGCATGCAGGTATATGTTGCAGATATATGCTCTTTAAAAAGACATGACTCAAGCAGACGTTTCAGACACATGCATGAGTTAAACCATACTTTTAACTAGTAAATGATCTTAGAATTAAACAAACAAGTATCTCAAATGAAAGGCACGAATATGTAGTTTCTAGAACAGAAAGGATTTCATGCATGCATGGTATATGTGTGAGATATATACTCTTTACAATGACATAACTCAGGCAGACAGTTTCAGACACATGCACTGAGTTAAACCATACTTTCAAATAAGTGAATGATCTCAGAATTAAACAAACAGGGACTCAAAGAAATCCACAGAAGTATATTTTTAGAACAAAGAATTTCTTCATTGGATATATACAAAGAAAGTTATGATCTGTTTAGTGGTAGTGTATCTTGCGGAAATTTCTGCACGAAATTTCTGTTTCAAGATAAATTGACATGCATGCCCTAAAATGTTACATGCAGACTAAATCCAAATTAACTAATAATTCAGTTCTAACATCCTTAATAACAACATGCAACTTAGAGTTTTACCTAGGGTTTTGACTTTGCCCCACTTCCTCCCAAAGCCCTCAACTACCTTCTTTCCACTCCTTCTTTTCAATGTTCTTGGAGATGAAGGCTTTTGGAAATCTTTATTTATTATTTTTTTTTAAGAGAAGAGGTGCTGGAGACGTTCAGAGGAGAGGAGGAGGTTTTAAGAGATTTTTCTTCTAAAAAATGGCAAAGTGAGAGTGGGGCACATATATATAAGCCCATGTGAAGAGAAATCTCATTTGCCAAAGTGAGGGTTTTATGCAAAATTTTCCCACTAACATGGCTGGATAAATAAATAACTATGTTATTAGAGAGTTTCACATTAGGTATTTATGATTTGGTTATCTCTAATCAAGGTTTAAAGCATGGTAACTTAGGTTTACATGCTAAGTTTGTATGCATGCTATGACTTATTTACTAGATCACAATATGAGAATTAGCTAAGTAAATTTCTCTACTAGAAGATTATATAAGATGCAATGAAGAAAAGCATCTACTAATTTATGGATTGGTGTCGGTAACGGTATCCGATCAATGAAAGGGAAAAATTTTTTTGGAATGTTACAGTTGGCGGCTTGGAGGAGCTGTCATTCTTCAGTTGTTGAGGCTGTTTGCCTCCTCTGTTCTTCAGATCCGCGTTGTAGCGGACTCCGTCTGTAGACTCCATCGCCTTAGCGAATTGCCGCGCAAGGCGTTGACGTTGCCTCTGGCGGGCTCTCTTTGAGAGAGTCACAATGCCCTCAATAGTAGAGGCGTCGGCAAGAACAGGTTTGACCTCGTTGGAGGTCGGTGGAACTTCACCCGACGCAACTTTGGCGTCAGCTGGGGTGAGAGCTTCGTTGGCGTTCTGAACTTCTTCAAACCAACGAACTTTTCTCCTGGAGGAGAACTTCTTGGACTTGTGGGGGGAGGTAGATCCGGACGAGGATGATAGATACTCCTCGAACTTGGCCCGATCGAATTCATATTCGACCTCCTCCTCGACCGAGATTGAGATCCGCGGCTGTGACGTGACGATCTCGGCAGCGAGATCGGTGGCTCCCACTATGGTCGCCAGATCGTTCGCGGGAAAAATCGTATTCTTCATTGACGTTATTGTTTTCTCAAGTAATAGCTTTTTGATTACAAAAGATCTGGTCTTTTTATAAGATCCGGTTACAACGAAATCAAAGAAAAAAATAAAAAAAGATTACAACTTTCCTTTCGAACGAATCACGAGCTCCTGTTTTACGGTCACTCGCTTTTGTGGGTTCTTTGCCAACGCCGGGGTTAATCCGTGGACCACCGCGTGATCTAAATCCGGTCGGATCTACACGATTTGACGGGTGTTATCTCACTAAGAAAATAACAGCGGGGGGTACTATTTCACTAAGGAAATAATAGCCTTTAGTTCTCGGGATCAAAGGCCAAGCTTTGATCCGGAGTATTACCTCGTGTAGATCTCAGATCTGATTTCTCTCTCTCGAACTCTTGCCTTTTGTGACGTGGATGCTCGCCAAGAACCAGATCTGAATATCTGAGTCTTCAAGTCTTCAAAACTCCAAGCTCAGTTCTCAATTCGGCAGAGTTTCGGCTTCAAAAGTTCCCCTCTTTCAAAATGAACCATGCCCTCTATTTATAGGCTCTCAGATCTGTGCCTTGGCACAGATCTGGGCCGGCCACCTATAGGTGGCTCGGCCACCGAGCCACCTAGAGGTGGCTCGGTTTTGGCCGAGTCCCCTAGGCCTTGTGGTTTTTGCCGTTTTTTCCGGTCTTGTGGTTGATTTAGACCCTGATTTGTTGATCTGAATCCTGATTTGGCAGTAAACCCGCTTTCGTTGTTGATCCGGACTCTGATTTGACAGTCCGAATCCCAATATGGCAGTAAATCCGCCTCGGTGTTTGAGTTCAAATCCGTTCTATGGTTGGATGACTAGTTGACTCACCGAACTGTTAGCTTGATTCCGCATGCGAATGGATGTATTCCATTGTTTGCGTGCGGTTCGTTAGCCTTGTTGCCTTGTTAATCCGCTTCCCGTCGTCGTCAGGCTCCTCCTCGTCGTCGTTCTTGGGGGTGAAGGTCGATCTCCAGCAGCTGATCCTCGCGATCCTCGACGACCCCGTCGTCAGCAGGGTCTTGTTGTAATGCTTAGTAAGGTATATTTTCCATTGTAAGGTAGATTTTTTTTTAATTTAGTAAAAGGCTCTTCAATCTTTTCAGACCAAATTTACAATTATTAGCTCAAGTGGTGTTAGTTTGTGCATTGTTCAAGTGTGTGTGTGTGTGTGTGTGTGTGTGTGTTTGTTATCGGTATAGCTGATATTTTGGTAGTTGGGTTGCGGTATTCGGTGGATCAGTCGGTGGCTGAGAGGTTGAAGAAGATCTATTGTGGTTAATGCCCGGTAAGTGCTTGTTGAAATTACTCAGTTGGGTAATAATAAGATTTTTAGCTAGTTTCGGATGATGAAGGAAGTTCAGATTGACTATTTGAAGTTTACAAGCATGAGCTTTTATGGTAGGAATGTAAATAACAGTTGAACTGAGCTGGATTTGTTCGAGTTTGAAACTTGGTTGCCTTAAAAATGTTAGGATGAGTCATGTCATGTGTTAGAGAGCTAGAAGAGCTCACCTCTAATCCTGATTATTTTGAGCTTGACAAACCTGATTTTGAGCCTATTGCTGCTATCGGTATCGAAATCTGGACATATTGATAGCTGGTGATGAGAAGATTGCCGAGTCGTATAGAGAGAAGTTATTCTGAGCTTGCTTCAAGAAATTGATGCAAACTGTTTGCTGAATGATATCTCAGAGAATAGTCAGTGTTGATATATAAAAAAATTTATCTCGTCTTGTGTTTTTCTGCAGGTTCTGCATGATGCATTTTTCAAATATCAGACTAAACCAAAGCTTACAACACATGGTGATTTGTATCAAGAAGGAAAAGAGTTTGAGGTATTCTTCTGATCCTGTATCTTCAGACTATTGTATTATGGGCTGTTGCAGTGGAGTTATTTATGGTTGACTTTGCTTCTTTTTATGTTCTTTTCTGTTGAAAATGTTCGCATTAGCAACCTATTTAAATTGCATGTTATCCTCTGTTAGGGAAAACTTACTAGAATCTTTATGTTCTTACTCAAATCAATTGTGATTTCTCTGTAAACTATATCACTATGAGGATGGTATTATTGCTGTTGCTCAACTGTGCAGATCTAAATATTTCTCAATCGAGTAACGCCTGTCACACTATAAGTACAGATTATGCAGTTGCATGGTTGCATTCATAATATCTAATTTTTGATGAATTTTAATTTCTACCTGCCCAACATAGTACTGTTTTTGTGAAAGCCAAAATTATGTGTCTTATGGCTGTAGATTAGGCATAATTTCTGTCATATATCTTTAGGTCTCAAGACATTTAGCATGCTTTTTGTTATACTTTTTTGTTGGAGAGACTTTGCAGCTTGATAATATTCGTGCTATTTACAGGTCAAACTGAGGGAAATGAAACCAGGAATGATGTCATATGAACTTAAAGAAGCTCTTGGCATGCCAGATGGTGCTCCTCCTCCTTGGCTTATTAATACGCAGGTTGTTTCTTACGCTATGATTTTATAGAAGCATTTCTTACTTTATTGTACCTGTAAGCATAACTAACAGTAATTAACTTTGTCAGAGATACGGTACTCCACCATCTTACCCACGTCTGAAAATACCAGGACTTAATGCTCCTATTCCTCCTGGAGCCAGCTTTGATTATCATCCTGGAGGTTGGGGAAAACCTCCTGTTGATGAAGTAAGTTCAGCGATACCTTTTTATTAACATTTTACAGGTAATACCTGAGGTTCTGGAAGAGAAGGAAGAGAGAGTTGCTCCTGGGACTCTGCTTGGAACAACTCACACGTACTCATATTGATCGCTAGCTCAGATTTTTAACATAAAGACTTCACTTATTTTCGAATGTTTGCAACTGTGATTATGAATTGGGCAAACTAGTTTTATTTATTTATTTATTTATTAATGCAGTTATCTGCTTACTGATAAAGACAAAGACAAAGCAGCTGCTGCTAAAAGGGTAAGAGGCCTTTTTATTTTTCATTGGGATTTCTTGAATTTGTGCATGATATTATCATGTATAAATTTATCACTCAAAATCTTCTCGACTGTTTTGCAGGTTGATCTTCTTCGAGGCTATGGATGATGTTTTGGCTGCCAAGTAAGGAGGAACCCTAACAAATAACTCGCTGGGTCCTATGAAACTTATGGATGTTTTCTAACTATTTCAAGATTTGATGTTCAGGTACGAAGAAGCACGCGAGGAGGAGAAGCTGAGGAACCAGAAGGAAGACTTCAGCGACATGGTTGCAGAGGAGAAGCTGGGGAACCAGCAGTTTTTTCTAAAATATATCTACTCTGGTCATCGAAAAGGCAACCTCATTTTGGATATTAGAGACAAGTATATAATATTAGATGCTTTTCATTGTGAGATATTGAGTACATTGTGTATGTATATGTTTTGTCTCTAAGTATTTTGAGTAAACATTGTGTATGAATATATAACATTGGATATTTAGTAAAGTATGAGAATATTTTGATTTCATTGTGAGATGTTAAGTACTTATTATGTGAGATGTGTATATAAACATTTGAAACCGTTTGGGCGAAAAATAAATAAAGAAGCCAAAATTTTAAAACTATTAAAATAAATAGCACAAACGGTTTCAACCGTTTGGGCGAAAAATTGCCCAAACGGTTTTAACCGTTTGGGCAAAAGTTAACCCAAACAGTTTCAACCGTTTGGGCTAAAATTTGGCCCAAACGGTTGAAACCGTTTGGGCAATTTTTCGCCCAAACGGTTTCAACCGTTTTGGCAATATCCCAAACGGTTGTAACCGTTTGGGATTTTGCCCAAACAGTTACAACCGTTTGGGCGACCGTTGGGGACAACTCGTCTCCAACGGCTTTAGTCCAAACGGGTGATTTGAATATCCCAAACGGTTGGAACCGTTTGAGAGGAGATTTTTCCAAACGGTTCCAACCGTTTGGACAAACTAGTTTTGTACTAGTGACTATTTTGTGCCTTGGACAAGAATGAATTCAATCAAGTGTCTACCTCTACATCAGCACATCAAATTTGGCGCACTCTTGTGGTAACACATGAAGGAACTAACAAAGTTAAAGAAACAAAAATTTCTGTTCTTGTTCATAGGTTTGAACTATTTAAGATGAAAGAGAATGAATCCATCACAGAGATATTCATAAGATTTGTAGATATTACTAACTCTTTGATTGGACTTGGTAAAGAATATACTCAAGTTGAGATGGTAAGAAAATCCTAAGGGCATTAACTCCGGAATGGGAAAAGAAGACTACACAATTAAAGAAGCCAACGACTTATCAACTCTCTTTGTAGAAAATCTTACTGAAAATTTGATGGCATATGAAGTTCAAATTGAAGATCGAAAGAAAGATGACGAACCAAAGAAGAAAAAGATACTTGCCTTCAATGCATCCTCCGACACCGATGAATCCGACGAAGATGATGAGGATATTGCAATTATTACTAAGAAATTCAAACGATTTCTTAAGAAAGGTAAGTTTAAGTCAAATAAATTTAAGAATACTAATGACTCTTCTTTGTGTTTCAATTGTAATAAGCCAGGTCATATAAAGAAGGATTGTCCACTACTCAAGTCAAAGTCAAAATCCACAAATTCTAATAATTTTAACAACTTCAAGAAGAAAAAGAAGAAGGTTATGGCGGTGACTTGGGATGATAGTCACGATTCATCTTCTTCCGATGAAGAAGAAGAAAGAGAAGAGTCAGCCCACATGTGTTTTATGGCACAAGATGAGGTAAATGATCCTTTAGACAATGAAGAACTTTTAGATGCTTTTAATAAACTTTATATTAAGTTTAAAGATTTAAATGCTAATTATAAAACATTGAAAAGTGAAAATGATTGATTGAACTTAGAATTAGTTTCATCAAATTCTTCACAAATTGAAGAATTAAAGGAATTGAATGACAAATTATTTTCTAAAAATAGAATATTAACTAAAAATAATATTTATCTTAATAATGTAATGTTATGAAAAATAAAGAGTATGGAATCACTTAAACTTAAATATGAAGAATTATTCTTAAATGTAAACAAGTTTAATAAAGGAAAAGAAGACTTGAATGATTTGTTATCTTTTCAAAAGTCTTCTAGTCAAAATTTTGGATTAGGACATGTTCATAAGAAGTATGAAAATATTTCTAATACAAATCATGCATCATCTTCTATGAATAACAATGTTAGAAAATTTCATGCACCATTAACAAGGAATATACATACTAAAAATAATTATGCTTTATCTATATTCATTTGGGTGCCTACAAATATTAGTATGCATGAAAGAAATACTTATATTTTAAATTTTAAGAAAAATATATGCTATTCCACTAATTACATTTGTGTTAACAAAGGGAAACCAAATTCCAAGTGGATTTGGTCTCCTAAGTGCTAATCCAATGGACCCAAAATAAAAAGGCTACCAATGCTTAAATGTCTATTTTTCAGGTACCTCAAAAAAAAAGTGGATACTAGATAGTGGATGTTCCAAACACATGATCGGAAACTCTCAAATGTTATCTATAATTCAATACAAAGAAGAAGACACAGTTACATTTGGAGATAAAAACAAAGGTCAAGTAATAGGTAACATTGAAAAACCTCTTATAGATGATGTTTTATTAGTAGATGGTTTAAAATATAATCTTCTAAGTATAAGTCAACTATGTGATAAGAATTTTAAAATCATATTTAAAAAAGATACATGTCTTATATATGATCATGATTTAACAAATATATTATTTAAAGGTTTTAGAAAGAAAGATATATATGTCATATCTATGAATTTTTATTCAAATGATCATTGTTTAGTTGCATCAATAGATGATTTTTTATTATGGCATAGAAGATGTGGACATATAAACTTAAAATATATTTCACGTATTTCTAAAAATAATTTAGTAAATAATTTACCTAACATTGTAAATAAGAAAGATCATTTTTGTGATGCATGTAAATAAGGAAAAATGTATAAATTAACTTTTAAATCTAAAGATGTTGTTTCTACAAGTAGACCATTAGAGTTATTACATATGGATCTATTTGGTCCTTCTAGAATTGAATCTTTAAATACAAGTAGATATGCATTTGTAATTGTTGATGATTATTCTAGATTTACATGGGTTATGTTTTTAAAACACAAAAATAATGCTTTTGATGAGTTTTCTATATTTTGTAAAAAGATATAAAATCAAAAATCCACTACTATTGTCACAATTAGAAGTGATCATGGTGGTGAGTTTGAAAATGAATTATTTACTAATTTTTGTAATAAAAATGGTATTTCACATGAATTTCATTTTCTTACACTCCACAACAAAATGAAGTTGTTGAAAGAAAAATAGAACTTTACAAGAATGTGCTAGGACTATGTTAGTTGAGTCTAACCTACCTAAATATTTTTTGGGCAGAAGCATTTAATACTGCTTGTTATGTTCAAAATAGAATTTTATTAAGATCTATATTAAATTAAACAAGTTTTTAATTATTTTACAATCGAATTCCTAAAGTTTCTTATTTTAAAGTATTTGGTTGTAAATGTTATATATTATATACAAAAGATAATTTAGATAAATTTGATTCTAAATCAAATGAAGGTACTTTTGTAGGTTATTCGATGTATAGTAAAGCTTATAGAATTTTTTATAAGAAGACTTTTACAATAGAAGAATTCTTGCATGTTTCATTTGATGAATCTAATTCAAATTCTAAAAATAATGATAATAATCATGATGATGATGAAATTGTTAATCAACCACCCTCTATAGTTGATGACAATTCTATTGATACTAATGTTTTACCTAAAGTATTTGTAAATGTTAGAAATCATTCACGTGATTTAATCATAGGTGATATTTCTCGTGGTGTACAAACTAGATCAAGATTAAACTTATTTACACATGTTGCTTTTGTTTCAACAATAGAACCTAAAAATATTAAAGAAGCATGTATAGATGATTTTTAGATAATAGCCATGCAAGAGGAACTCAATCAATTTAGAAGAAATAACATTTAGGATCTTGTACCTAGACCACAAGATAAATCCATTATAGGAACCAAATGAATATTTTGAAATAAATTGGATGAATCTGGGCAAGTTGTTAGAAACCAAGCCAGATTGGTTGCACAAGGTTATAATCAAGAAGAAGGTATTAATTATGATGAAACTTATGCATCAGTTGATCGTTTAGAATCTATAAGAATTTTACTTGCATTTGCATGTTTTATGGATTTTAAATTATATCAAATGGATATTAAAAGCGTATTTTTAAATGGTTTTATTAAAGATAAAGTTTTTGTAGAACAACCTTCTGGTTTTGAAAATGAAAGTTTTTCAAACCCTGTTTTCAAACTTAAAAAAGCTTTATATGGTCTTAAACAAGTACCCCATGCTTGGTATGATAGATTAAAAAACTTTTTTTAACTTCCGGATTTAAAATTGGTAAAGTTGATTCTATACTAATTATAAAGAAAATAAATAAAGATATGGAATAAGATATACCGCTTTTCTCTAAAATTTTAAGACTACACTTACACAATTTATGTGTATGTTTCTTTTATCAGTCCGATTTCCTTCTACCACCTTTGCTGCTGATGTGGTTACTGGCCGGAGTAGCGTGACCCACTCTTATTACGAGGGGATCCCGTTAGTTGAATCATATCCCCAGTTCAAATCTGGTTATAGCGAAAATGCTAGAGAATTAATCCAGTGAGGTAGTTGTCGTGTTCTACGACGATTAATCACAGATGCGACCTTGATTTCGGAGCAAGACTCAAACCAATGTATAAGCAAGACTCAAACCAATGTATATTATTAATTCAAATATATGTAGATGATATAATATTTGGTTCTACTAATAATGATCTTTGTCAAAAGTTTGCTAAGTCTATGCAGGATGAATTTGAAATGAGTCACATGAGTGAACTCAATTTCTTCCTTGGACTACAAATCAAACAATTGAAGGAAAGAATATTCATCAACCAAAGCAAGTATGCTAAAGAATTACTCAAACGCTTTAAAATAGAAAATACTACAAGCAAATCAACACTAATGAGTATACCTACATCACTTGACAAAGATAAAAATGGTAAGAATATTAATCAAAAGCTATACCGATGTATGATTGGATCACTTCTTTACATTATAACAAGTAGACCTGATATTATATTTAGTGTTTGTTTATGTGCAAGATTTCAGTCTAATCCTAAAGAATCACACCTTAAAGCCGTGAAAATAATTTTTAGATATCTTAAAAACACTACAGATTATGGTTTATTTTATCCTAAGAATAGCACATTTGATTTATTATCATATAGTGATGCTGATTTTGCTGGATGTAAATCCGATAGGAAAAGTACAAGTGATACATGTTATTTCTTTGGACATTCACTTGTATCTTAGTTTAGTAAAAAGCAAAATTCAGTGTCATTATCAACGATTGAAGCAGAATATATTGCTGCTAGTCTTGCTTGTGCTCAAGTTTTATGGATGAAACAAACCTTGTCTTATTATGGTATAGTATGTTCCACATCATCCATAATGTGTGACAATATCAGTACCATTAATTTATCTAAAAATCCTATTCAATATTCACATACAAAACATATTGACATTAGACATTGTTTTTTACATAATCATGTGCTTAAGGGTAATATTTCTTTAGATTTTATTTCAATCTATAAACAAATAGTAGATATATTAACAAAACCATTAAAAGAAGAAATATATGTTAAATTAAGAATAGAATTAGGTATATGTTCTTTGGATCCTATATCTAACAAATAGTAGATTTAAATTAAGTTTTAAAATAAATACATATGCATTTTCAGCCTTAATAGTTGACTAATCAAGTTAGTAGTCGACTACATGCACAGACTTTAGCATATATCATATTCTGTTTGATTTTTAGTAGTTGACCACTAGGAGTAGTAGTCGACTAATAAGAAGAATAATAATAATAACTGCTCTCTGTCGATTACAGTGTAGTTGACTAATAAAATTAGTAGTCGACTATAAAACCTGTAGTTTTATTCTTACACTAGTTTTGTCATATTAGATCCTATATCTACCAAACCCAAAACCCAATACCCACTAAACTTAAGAAATTTTGATCTCAACCATTCAATTTTTAACCTCATAGATCATAACCTTCCATCACATTTTACTTTGATCAAATCTCAACCTTTGATTTGATTTTTTGATCTAATCTTATCTACTCTTTGTTCGCGGGAAAAATTGCTTTCTTTGCTGATTCCATTGATTCCTTTGTTAACAGTTTATCGGTTACAAAGATCCGGTCTTTTTATAAGATCCGGTTACAATAAAATCAAAAGAAAATAAGAATTACAACTTTCCTTATTTGTCGAACGAATCACGAGATCCTGTTTTACGATCTCTCGCTTTTGTGGGTTCTTCGCCTGTGTCGAGGTTAATCCGTGGACCACCGCGCGATCTAGATCCGGTCGGATCTACACGGTATAGCGGGTGTTATCTCACGAAGGAAATAACAGCCGAGGGTATTATTTCACCAAGGAAATAATAGCCTTCTCGGGATCAAAAACCAAGTTTTGATCCGGAGTATTACCGTGTGGATCTCAGATCTGATCTTTCTGTCTTGAACTCCTGCCTTTTCTGACATGGATGCTCACCAAGAACCAGATCTGAAAACGTCCAAGTCTTCAAAGCCTCAAACTTTCAAAGTTGAGATCTGAATCCAGCAGAGCTTCGCCTCCAAAAAGTTCCAACCCCTCACAAATGAGCCTCAGGGGTCTATTTATAGGCAAATTCAGGTCGGATCTGGGCCCAGATCTAAGCGTGGCTCGGCCACCGAGCCACCCATGGTTGGCCGAGCCACCATAGGGTGGCTCGGCCACCCCATGGGGTGGCTCGGCCGCCGAGCCACCCTTGGGTGGCTCGACCATGGCCGAGCCACCTTGGGGTGGCTTGGCCACCGAGCCGCCCGAGTGACTCGTCTTTTGGCCGGGCTTTCGCCGTTATGTCCGTTGTCCGTTTTTGTGATTTATCGGTTTGTCCGAGCTTCGCCATTGATCTGAACCCAGATTTGATAGTCCGGATCCTGATTTGGCAGTAAATCCGCTTCGGTGTTCGAGTTCGAATCCGTTCTACAGTCGGATGACTCGTTGACTCACCGAACCGTTAGCTTGATTCCGCACGCGAATGGATGCATTCCGTTGCTTGCGTGCGATTCGTTAACCTCATCGCCTCGTTAATCCGCTTCGTTTCGTATCACTTGACTTCGGTGTTGTGGACTAACGCTCGTGTTTAGATACGTCACCCGATGGTTCGTTAGTTTGTCGAATCACCGTGCCGAGCTGTGTTCAGGGACCTATAGGTAGTTTTATACGCCTACAGATACCCCCTCCAAAGTATTTCAGCCTCGTTCTTTTATAGAAGAGTCTGGAATACTTTGGATATGATTGTCCCAACCTTCAGTCGGTGTAACGGGACCTTGGAATGGCTTCTGTTCTTGATTCCTTCAATCCTTCAGGCTATTCGGTGTTTTGTCGAATGTCTGTAAGGGTTCCGGTGCTGCATTTATTGTCTGACCGTTGTCTGAATTCTGAACTTGAAGTCGATTCCTGATTTTCTGATCTTTAGCCCGTGCTTGTTGGTTCAACATAGAACTGACCATCGATTGTTGGCGTTGAGTCCATATATGCGACGCGTTGTCTGGTGTAGTGTTGTTGAGTTATCCTTAAGAATATTTTTAGAAAAATATTCTCCAGGAACTTCTCAACCAAAAATAGGGAACAGTTTATACTCATATACCTTATTGGAGTATTTTTCGTGCCCGAATAAGCTGAACCGGCCTGATAATGAGCTGAACCGGTCTAATAATGAGCCAAAAAAGGTTGTAATTAGGCTCAAAAAATCTTCTGCCCCTTTCGAATGTGTGGGAGAGGAAAGAATAAGCAAAGGATTGAACCCTCGGCCGATTTGAAGTCGTTTCGATGCTCGGTTCAGCTTTAATTTGAATTCTGGTTCAAATCTGGTTCAAACTGGTTCAACCTGGTTCAAGACTGGTTCAACCTGGTTCAAGGCTGGTTCAGGACTGGTTCAAAATTGGTTCAGACTGGTTCATTCTGGTCTAGTCTGGTTCAGTCTGGTTTGGTCTGGTTCAGCCTCTTTTGAACTGATTTGGACTGGTCTGGTCTGGTTCAACCTGGTCCGGTCTGGTTCAAGGCTGGTTCACACTATAAAAGAGGTTCTTTTCCTCTTTCTTTTCCTCCTCCTAGGACCGGCCACCTCTATCCCCTCTTTTTGGATTTTCTCTTCCCTCGAGCATCCGTTCTCCTTCAAATCTTCATATTTGTCTTAGATCTAGCCTTCCTTTGGATCTTAGACTGAAAAATCCCTCAAAAATCTCCATATAAAAATTTCTCTCAGGCCCCTCGAGCACGTGGTTCGAGCCTCTTTCAATATCTAATTTTTGTCGGATCCTTGAGCTTTCTTTTAGGTATATCCTCCATAATTTTAGCATATTTCATGCTTAATTCAATTTATGAATTTGTGGGATCGCATGTGAGGGTTATGATTATGATTTGGCACCTCGAGCTCATCTTCCAGGGGGTAGAATTTGGAGATAAAAAAGGGAAATTTTTTTTCTGGATCTGATCCCCTAATTTATTTTGTAGACCATCATGTCGTATACCCCGAGAGGTCAATCTCCTGCTGCGTCGGCTGATGGCGTGCCTCCCTCGTACGCTGGTGAGTTATTTTTGGCATATTTGGAAATTTACAAATTAGTCCTTTTTTTTTAGAAATTTGCAAAATAGTCATTTTTCCCCCACGTTGTTCTCCTTGGTGAGGCAATCGGGAAGAGTCTTGATTCTCCTTGGTGAGGATCGACGCTTTAAAGATAGGTTTTGCTTGGTCAAAACCATTCTCAAAATAAAGGGGGCGATTTGAAGTTGCATTGTGTTTTATAAGGCAGGGATATATTGTCGATATACCCTATCTTATGAATGCACAATGTGGCCAAATCGTCTCACCCTTTATAAGGCAATGACTCTATCTTACCCATTTGTAAGATGAGTTCAATTTCCTTTTATAACTGGAATTAACAAACGTTTAATTGCTTGTTTTCAGTGGAGTATCCTTCCGGAGCATTTTCATCTCATGCGGTGAACGGACGTCGTGACGAGTATTATTCGACGTCCGATGATTTTTCACCCATTCCACTTACTCTTCAGTTTGTTCTGGGCACGTCGACAGAGGTTGCCCAAGTGGTGAAGGAAGGTGGACATCGAGCTCTTCGACAGTTGATTACAGATGCGCCTTTCGTGAAGGATGCCAGTTCTGTTCAGTCTCTCAGGAAGACTGGTTTTTTATTTGGCGACTCTGTTAGAGATCCGGATGCAGTGTTTATTGACGCCGAGCAGTGGCTTCATAAGAATAGCGGTGGTTTCATATATTTGCCGAAGATTCCTCGACACCATTCGTTGACTAAGCTCAGGCGTCAGGCTGTAACACGGGAGATGTCGTGGCGCTTGACGGAGGAGCACGAGAGCATTCACTGTGGCTATATCACTCATCAGGCAGCTCCTGGTTCGAGTAGGAATCATATCATTGGATTGCGTCCTGGAGTACCGGGACTAGATGCACCGCCGCGTAATGAGTTTCTTGCCTCTGCTTCTACTTTGAGGAATCGCCTCGCTGACTTAGGACGGGAGATGCCTGCGACGCGTCATAGATTTTATGGCTGGGTCCATTCTGTAGACAAGCTTTGGTGGGCTCGCACGACAAAATACGTCTTAAGCCGATTGAGCGAGGAGTTGCACGCTTGTGGTCTATATGCAGCTATTTGTTCCACCATGTATGGCTTACCTGTCAGCGCTAAGCATTTCTTTGCTTTGTGTGAGCTCTATAACCCGGATTCGAACACTTTTCTGACTAGGCACGGAGAGGTGAGCTCTATAACCCGGATTCGAACACTTTTCTGACTAGGCACGGAGAGTTGGGCTTGGCTCTCCATGAGATGCACAAGATTTCTGGTTTGCCTATGGGTCAGATGTTATATCAGGAGTACTTTCCTTCCAACCATGAATTGAGTCAGCTGAAGGATCACATGCCCAACCGCTATGAGACTTTATGGGATCTCACATGTCACTATCATATTGCTTTGGCGCAGTCTGAGCCTTTAGCGAAGAGGACTAAATCACATGTGAGCCTGAAGCAGTTCGCGTCTTATTTGTTCAGAAATCTAGAGAGCAATTCTGGCGAGGCTATTTGTGAGCTGGCACCACTCACTCCTACAGGGGTTAATAGTCTACTGAAGAAGATTGACGCTCATTCCTATACCATTAGCAGTCCTGAGGGTGGCTTTCCTGCAAGGACCAAGTTTAAATCATTCTTATGGCATGCGACCGCACCGATTCGGCCGATGACCCTTCTCGCCGGTTACCTCGCTATCTGGTTAAAGAAATACGTGGTCCAGTATCAGTCCGGTGACACTTTGCCATTGGAAGTGCTCTACCCAGCGGTTCAACTTGCCTACAAAAAGGAAAGCTCGCCTACAAAAAGGAACTTTCGCTTCTTCCGGTGATGGTGGCTAACATTCATCGAGGGCTTCAACAGATTTCTAGTGCTTTTACACGGAAAGAGAGTGAATCGCCGGCTCAGATTCCTACTATTAAGATGGAGCTTCCGTACACTTATTTGATGGCTTGGTTCGTCCTTCATCGTTCGGATATGATGTCGGTACCTAACACCACAGACCGCTCTGTTCCCCTACTACAGTTGTTTGAGAATGGCAGGTGGGAGGGGCGAGGGTTCCCTGAAGTCAGGATCCCATCTTGGTCAAACCTTTAAACAGTTAGGACCAAAGCCAAAATCCCCTCTCGATTCGTTCCATGAACGAGAGGTCCACAAATTGAACGATCAAACCTTTAAACAGTTAGGATCGTCTCAAATTCCCATCTTGGTCAAACCTTTAAACAGTTAGGACCAAAGCCAAAATCCCCTCTCGATTCGTTCCATGAACGAGAGGTCCACAAATTGAACGATCAAACCTTTAAACAGTTAGGATCGTCTCAAATTCCCATCTTGGTCAAACCTTTAAACAGTTAGGACCAAAGCCAAAATCCCCTCTCGATTCGTTCCATGAACGAGAGGTCCACAAATTGAACGATCAAACCTTTAAACAGTTAGGATCGTCTCAAATTCCCATCTTGGTCAAACCTTTAAACAGTTAGGACCAAAGCCAAAATCCCCTCTCGATTCGTTCCATGAACGAGAGGTCCACAAATTGAACGATCAAACCTTTAAACAGTTAGGATCGTCTCAAATTCCCATCTTGGTCAAACCTTTAAACAGTTAGGACCAAAGCCAAAATCCCCTCTCGATTCGTTCCATGAACGAGAGGTCCACAAATTGAACGATCAAACCTTTAAACAGTTAGGATCGTCTCAAATTCCCATCTTGGTCAAACCTTTAAACAGTTAGGACCAAAGCCAAAATCCCCTCTCGATTCGTTCCATGAACGAGAGGTCCACAAATTGAACGATCAAACCTTTAAACAGTTAGGATCGTCTCAAATTCCCATCTTGGTCAAACCTTTAAACAGTTAGGACCAAAGCCAAAATCCCCTCTCGATTCGTTCCATGAACGAGAGGTCCACAAATTGAACGATCAAACCTTTAAACAGTTAGGATCGTCTCAAATTCCCATCTTGGTCAAACCTTTAAACAGTTAGGACCAAAGCCAAAATCCCCTCTCGATTCGTTCCATGAACGAGAGGTCCACAAATTGAACGATCAAACCTTTAAACAGTTAGGATCGTCTCAAATTCCCATCTTGGTCAAACCTTTAAACAGTTATGACCAAAGCCAAAATCCCCTCTTGATTCCTTCCATGAACAAGAGGTCCACCTTCGATTTGCGCAATCAAACCTATAAAAGTTAGGATTGCTTCCAATCTCAATTGATCAAACCTTATTCAGATTCTCTGAATAGAAATCCCAATTTAAATTTCCTTTGTACCAGGAGATAGAATATAAAATTCTTCCTCTCCGATTCTGGGTTTATCTCTACCAACAAACAAGAGACCGGGAGATAGAATATAAAATTCTTCTTCTCCAATTCTGGGTTTATCTCTACCAACAAACAAGAGACCAGGAGATAGAATATAAAATTCTTCCTCTCCGATTCTGGGTTTATCTCTACCAACAAACAAGAGACCAGGAGATAGAATATAAAATTCTTCCTCTCCGATTTTGGGTTTATCTCTACCAACAAACAAGAGATCAGGAGATAGAATATAAAATTCTTCCTCTCCGATTCTGGGTTTATCTCTACCAACAAACAAGAGACCAGGAGATAGAATATAAAATTCTTCTTCTCCAATTCTGGGTTTATCTCTACCAACAAACAAGAGACCAGGAGATAGAATATAAAATTCTTCCTCTCCAATTCTGGGTTTATCTCTACCAACAAACAAGAGACCAGGAGATAGAATATAAAATTCTTCCTCTCCGATTCTGGGTTCATCTCTACCAACAAACAAGAGACCAGGAGATAGAATATAAAATTCTTCCTCTCCGATTCTGGGTTTATCTCTACCAACAAACAAGAGACAAGGAGATAGAATATAAAATTCTTCCTCTCCGATTCAGGGTTTATCTCTACCAACAAACAAGAGATTGAGAAATGGAATATATAATTCTGTTTCTCTCCAATTTCGGGTTCATTTTCCTGTATAGGAAATATAACCTACTCTCATTCCAAAATCCATGTTGTTCACACATGGGGGAAGTTATCTCTATCCCTTATTAGAGATAAGCCTACATCTAACACATGTAGCCTACATATTCAATATGATAGTTCAAAGTCTAAAAGAGTTTAATTCTTTTAGCGCAACGTTATATGTGAAACGGACTTAGATAATTCACATACTAGCCCGATTCAAACGGTAATCGGTAAAGGCATATCAAATCCGTTGATGGCTGAGGATTTGCCAAAAATCCTATAAATATTATGATTATTTACTCTAAACAAGAATGAGTAGTCATAATAAAATCTCAATAAACAAGAAAGTTCACTGTATTAACCAAAAGAGTTCAAATAAAACAGCATAAAAAATAAATGTATGTTCTTAAAATTACAATAATTTATAGTGGCGGAGTTCATCTTCTAATTGGGAAAGCCTTGTCGCATAAGCCAGTTCGAGCTCAGGTATCAGATTGGCTTTAAATTTCCTTTCATCGATGCTGCGGATTTTGGCGGCTTCTTGTTCCTTGTCAGCAAAAATTTTGTCTTGAAGATTCAGTTGCCGTAATGTACTCACTTCAGCTTGAGTTACTTCCGCCAGATCAGACTCTAAAACTTCACAAGCTTCTCTAGCTTCAGCAAGTCTCTTTTCTAATTCGGCTACCACTGCCCGACGCGATTCCAAGTTACGATATAGATCTGCCTTGATTTGTGTCTTCTTGGAGGCGCTTACCCGAAGTTGATTAATACGAGTCTTCAGTATTTGAAGTTCGGATTCAACAGATTTCTGAGAATCACGCCATGCTTGTAGCCTCAGGTCCATTTCGGAAGTGATGTAAGAAGACGCGCCATTAGCTCGGAAATTCTGCAACTGCTTGATGTGTTGTTTAAGATCAACCAAATAAGCTTCAAGAGAGTTAGACAATTCGGCGCACCCCTGTTCTTTAATTCCTGACACATGATGATCGAGAGACTTCTGGAAAAGTTCAAATGGTGAACCTTTAAGGAGAATCCGATCAACCATGGCGTTTAAGAAAAGAATGAAGCTTTGGATGTCAATGCAAAGGGCAATTTTGTCCGGATCTTCATCTGCCAATAAAGCTCGAATGCAATCGGACAATGATGAAGAAAGATCTGCAAGGAGAAATAGATATAAAATATACACGTTCGCATACGGTAATGAGTAGAATTATCCCAAATTCAAAGTGTGATTACCTTGACTTGTCGAGGCTGAGACCTGCTCCACGACATCCGAAGTTTGTGTAGAGGTAATGCTGGGCGGTGGATTCATTACGTCAAGCTGTTGTTCAATTACAATTCTTGACGACTTCGGGTCTAAGTCGCCAAGATCTTGAGGAGCATGTTCTGTCAATGAGAAAAGAATGAATAAACACTCCGCAAGTATTAATCTAACTGGGAAGCACAATTAGATAAGACGTACCAAGTTGAGCTGAGGTAGCAGGAGGTTGCTCTTCTACCGTAACATTCGACCCTCCTACTTCATGATCCACTGGAATCGGAGTGAAAGGCACAACAGGTCCAGCTTCGATAATAGCAGAAGTTGGAGGAGCAGTGGCTGGTGGTTCAACTTCAGCTGGGGGACTTACCAGAAGTAAGAAACCCAGACCTTCAGGTTGATCACATTCACCGATGACGGTAGACGCATCAACTTCGTTAGTTGGTCCTACGTCTAAAATTTTTATTTCAGTCCTTCAAGAACAATAACAGATGAAAGTGCAGTTGAAAACTGGAGTCTAAAAGAGTATACCTTTTGATGCATCTACTTCAGCTGAATCAACTCGAGTAGTTGGTCCTGCAGTAGCGGATGGAACCAGAGTTGATAGTATATCGGAGATCTCTTGGTGTACATCTTCAGAAATGTCAAGATCGAAGTCTCGCTCATCGAAATCTCCGATACCCATATCATGGGTAAGTTCTATGTCTTTCGGTTCGTTGACAGGAAGGTCTATTAAGCAGAAGAATCCGTCAACATATATGCAAGAAATATGAAAGAATCAAAGCAAACAAAATAAGGTTACCTTCAATAACAATTGCGGGGTCAGCAGCGCTATTATCTGCACTCACCTCCTTTAGTTTAACTAAAAGAAGATAAAGCGCACAAGTTAGTAGGAGAGGAACACGTTCCGATTCACTTATCTTCCGGAAATGCCCCCCAAATGAGAAAACATCTGTACCTGTGTCGGCAGTTGGTGAGGTCGATGTAGTGACCGGAGGAGGGGCAGTGTCCACATTGAGGGGTTCTTCACTCATCGCTTTTTGCACCTGTTGAGTGAAGCTGGACTCATCAACATCCATTAAACCCGGAGAAGAAGGCTCGGGCACGATTTCCCCTTCCTCTTCTGGCTCAGCTATAATGGCAAAGAGAGAAATAAGATGCTATATTCAAAGATGAAATAATGAAAAAGAAACAAGAATGAGATCTTACCCCCTCGATCAATCGGAATATCCTGAGTAAACTCTTCTTCAGGCAACGAGGAGAGTTGACGTTGTCGATGAGCCATCTTCTTAACCCTTTTCGAAGCACGAGAATCTCGAGGAATTCCGGAGCTCTCATGGCGAAACTTGGAACGCAATTCAGACCCTTGAACAGGGCTGGGTTGAACTTCAGAAGAGGCAGAAGATCGGGATCTCTTTCTGCTAACAAGCGGGGTGGCATCTTCCTCTTCTTCTTCTTCTTCCTCTTCAAGCGCAGACCATCTGACTGTCATCTTGTTAGAAGACGATAAGGGAATATTCTTCTCCATCATTCAAATACCCTTAGAAGGAGCACCGGGTGATTTGGGTGAAGAAGCTCGACGAGTCCTATGAGCCACGGGAGACAGAGGGACATCAGCCTCTGCTTCATCTCTACTCTCACCCTCTTCACTGGATGTTTCAAAGTCGTCACTTTCTTCAGAATTAGCTACCTATTTTCCTTTGCGGGAAGATGTAGCAGGTTCCTTTCTTTTTTTAGATACAATTCTCCGAACCACGGCCTCGGATTCCAGTTCGGAAAGCTTCTTCTTCGCAAGAGGAGTGTTAGCGGCTAAAATCCACCAGCAATAAACAAAGGTCATGTGGAGTTCAGGCTCAGCAACAGGCAGACTAAACTGAGCTCCGGTACAGCCGGCAACATTCCAGAACCAAGCTCGTACTCCTTCAATGAGGCTCCCGCAGGTTATCAACCATTTGTTGGGATTCCCGACGTACAGTTGATCGTAGCCGAATTGTCGCGCAAAACAGCAAGGAAAATAAGGCTCAATCCTACAAAGGTTCTTCGACCGAAAAACATTATAGCCTGGGCGAATGTTCATGAGCCAATGGAAGCTACCCACGTCGAGAGAAGTCCTGTTAGCTCCAGGCATTTCCTCGTCAACGAGTGTATCATTATAGGCACCAGAAAACTGAGGGAAACACTTGTAAAATTCCCAGCACTTGGCATTCTTGAATTGCCTCACCCGGTCAATCCACGGTCGGGAAGGATATAACCACTTACATCCTTCTAAGAGCTGCAACAAGGGGATTTCTGGATCAGACGCGTCAGGTGCTGACATCATGTCCGCTCGATGGAGAACTAGCCACGCCATTAAATATGTGTACGGCAGTTCGACACTCGACAATGGAATTTTAATTGAAGGCTCGGTACCCACTTTGGTAAAAGTGGTAGCTAGGTTACGCAAACCGCTATGGAGGTCAGCAATCATAGCGGAGAGTAAGGATAACCTACCTCCAACGGCTAGTTGCACGGCGGGAAGAAGAACCTCAAGAGGAAGCGCCTCGGAAGACTGATGCGGCACTACACATTTCTTTAGCCATATGGCCAGATAACCAGAAAGAAGAGTCGCAGGCTTCATTCTCTTGGTGGCTTGCCATAAGAAAGTGCTGAATTTAGTGCCCCTAAGAAAACCGCCTTCAGACGACTCGGTTCTATAAGATTGGGCATTAATCTTCGTAATCAGCCTGTTAACGTTAGAAGGGGTCAGAATCAGTGATTCGCAGACAGCTTCACCGGTCGGGCTCTCGAGATTCTGAAACAAATAGTCAGCGAACTGATTTAAACTGACTCGAGCTGCCTTCTTACTCTTTACTTCAATCTTGGCTATCGCTATTTGATAGTGACAAGTTAATTCCCAGAGTATGTCATAAGCAGGAGAGCCAGCCTTCTTCATCTTCATGAGCTGACGATTGTTGGGAAAATATTCTTGATAAGGAGTGTTCCCCAATGGCAGTCCAGATACTTGCATCATTTCGTGGAGCGGAAGCCCTAACTCCCCATATTTGGTAAGAAATGTATTGGCCTCCGGAATATAAGACTCAAACAAAGCAAGGAAATGATCTACGCTGACTAGAAGACCATGCATGCTGGCTCGGATCGGAGCATATAACCCCAAATTCCTTAACTCTTGATCCCAACGATTGAGTACATACTTGGTCATCCTAGACCACCATTTGTCGGGAAGAGAATGAACCCATCCATAACATCTAAATTTCGGAATGGGGAGTTCTCGGCCAACCCGAGCGAGCCTATTGGGGCCCGCTATCTGGTCCAAATATCCCTGGGTGAAGGCCACGGACATTATGCCTGCCAATGGAGCCAGGAGCACTGACATCTTTGCCAATAAATCCACAATGGATATGCTCATGGTCTTCTGTTAGATGCCACGCCATTTTTCTCGAAACAGCCAGATTCCTTAATTGCAGAATTGAATATTGACAAGGGAATGGAGGAAGAAATAGAAAAGAACCTTCATGCTCATTCAACCAAATTTCAGAGCCACGACAGAGAGTATTTTGGAGCAAAAGAGGCTAGAGCTTTAAGTGATTTTGAAGAAGAGAGAGAACTTTCACCCTTTGACAAGTATCATTCGGTGATTCCTAGAGATCTAAGCTCAGACTTGATCTTTGGAAGAACGGACATCTTACATCGATAAGATATTCGTTTTCTAATCTTTACTTCGATAAACGAAGGAGAGATCCCTAAGCACCCTCACGATCTTTGAATCGGTGGTCAACGAGCCAAAGCACTCACGGCATAGGCAAAGTCCCACAAAGCAGGAGTTGATAGACAATTTCTGTGTTATTTTCTCGAGAGTTGTATTTTTACTTATTTTCATTATAATTTCCTGTAAACACATCAAAGTTTTAATGGAATCGATAATGGAGTCAACTTTCGCTGAAAACAAACTGGCGACCATAGTGGGTATATGAGGTTAAACTGTTTCCCGAACACTCCGATGAGTATATGAGTATAAACTGCATCTCCTTGCTGCAGTGTCGCAGCCGATCAAAATCATCGTCACTGAAGAGATCGAATACGAATTCGATCAAGCAAAATTTGAGGAATACTTGTCATCCTCATCCTCAAAATCTTCCTCGTCCCGCAAGTGCAGGAAGATTTCTTCTTCAAAGAAGGTTTCCAAGTCTCCAATTCAGATGAAGACCGTAGATGAAGATTCTTGCCAAGTCATCGCCAAGGAATCTCTCTGCAACATCTCTGTTCCTAAGAACTCTGCACCAATTAAAGAGTCATTAAATCATGGCCAGCCGATAATGACAAAGAGGGCTCGTCAAAGACAGCGCCAGCGTCGCGCTCGTCAATTGGCTAAGGCTATGCAACAAACCGACGGAGTCCATTACTATACGAACTTAAAGTCGAGAAAGCAAAAGGTGAACCAATTGCCTCAACAGCAAACCAATCACATCTCTGCACAGCTTACGACGGAGGAATGGACTCTGGTCAAAAGAGCCCGTTCTACTCTCAAAGAGCGTATACAAAGGCGTCAGCGGCTAAGGCGCGACAGCACATAGTGCCGCGGCTAAGGCGCGGCAGCCTGTTGTGTCGCGGCTTAGGCGCTGCAACCTAGGGTGCCGCGGCTATGTTAAAGGAGTGCTGTGGCGGTTACAAGACAGTTATATGATGATTTTTTGAGTCCTACGTGGCAGCATATCAAAAATAGAACGTGTGCTGACGTGGACAAGCAGTTAAACCACGAAAAAAGTGGTTAAAGGTCGTGGGAGAACGGTTTTAAGCACGATGGAACGTGCTGATAACCGTCTCTTTATCACCGTCGCAAAGCCACATCTGCAGTTGATCCTGGCCCTTCTACTACAGCATCACCAGTGGAACCCTGGGTTAGCCCAGATTTGTCTAAATTCAAAATCACTATGGCGGATCGCCTCGGTCCTTCGGCTGATGATCGAGGCAAAGCCCCAGTTAAAGAAGATCCAAGTCCAGCAAACAAACCCTTAGTGGTTTCCTATACAGGGGGTCGTAAACACCCTCCTGTTAGAATTGCACCAGTCCTGAACGAGAGAATACCAGTTCACTCTCGTTTAGGACCTCTGAAAACTCCACACCCGCAAGGGGGTGGATTTAAAAATTCAACTTTGGATCACTCAGAGGCGACGACCAGTCGTCCTGTGCATGTTAACAAAGTTCAAAAGCAAAAGATAGGTTGCTCAAATCACAATAATGATGAGCTGTACTATCAGAAAAATGACTCAAGAAAGAGGATTGCCCGAGAAGATGAGTCCCATTGCGCATGCGAGAGACTCATTAAGGCAGTATTGACGGAATGCGGTTGCTCTAAAAATAATTCAACAAGAGTATCCGTATTTCAAAGATTGTCCAACGAAGCGTCAAGACCCAAGACAAGACTTTTCAACAAGAAGAAATCTGTAATCCGACAGGATGAGTTCCCTGAGGTCACTATCAACATGACCAACAAGGGAAAGCAAAAGTCTGTTAACCACGACCCTGATTTCTCTCCGGGAGGGAGAGTTGAGCGGGGTCTTTCTCAAAGGATGTCACGGCTACAAAGAAGAGCCAACTTACGTCGAGATTACAAGAGAATGCACGAGGGTTTATCTTCAGATGAAGAATTGTCGGACACTTGTTCCGCTATTGCATCGGACGATACCGCGTCCAGTGTTGGACGAGTCAGAGAATCGTTCGCGATCACGCCGGATCAACTGGCTCATATCCTGCAGGAGGCGTTGGCTAAACAACGCGAAGAAATTAGAGCTGAGTTCAAAACCGAAATAGAATTGACTATGCAGCAGATGCGAGACTTGCAGGTTCAGCAACACCAACCGGAGTCGAGCCAGAAAGCGGAATCCAGCCGGCGTAATGAAGAGGATGAGACTATCTTTGATGATCCTCCTCCAGCTAAAGACAACTCCGGAAGCGGTCCGACCAAATCATCCACTCAACCTCCACAGATCTACTTAAAGAAAAGTGAGGAAGAGGATAAGAAGATGCATGATCTCGAGAGCAAAGTCAACGCTCTGATGACGGCTCAGGAAGTGAAGAAAACGGGCATTCCATACCCGTACCCGAGGGAGTGGGACCTGATTCCTTATCCCCAGAAATTTAATTTGATTAACTTTACTCCTTTTGATGGCAGGGGTTCACCAACTCAGCACTTGATCTATTTCAAGTCGCATCTCGGCGCAATATCCGGGAACGAAGCCCTGATGGTCCGGTCATTCGTAGGAACCCTTCGCGGGCCTGCCTTCGATTGGTACCGACGCCTTAAGCCTGGGAGTATCACTAGCTGGGCAGACATGGAAGAGTTATTCCTCACCAATTTCTTCGACGACGACACAGAAGTCTCAATTGGCACGTTGTTGGATGAGAAGCAGAAGGATGGGGAATCGGTTGATGTCTTTGTCAAACGATTCCGGGACAAAGCGGTGAACTGCAGAGATCCACTCACTGAGGAATTTATTCTGCAAACATGTCATAATAATCTGTCCTTGGATGTATTAGAAGTGGTGGGGGTTGTTCCCTCTAAAACTTGGAAAGAGATGAAAGTAAGAGGTGAACAAGCTGAACGCTTCCTCAAGAGAAAGAATTTGGAGCGAGGTTTGCCACCAGCTAATAATCAGAATCAAAATCAAAAGCAGAACTTTAACCCTCGAGGCAGAGGAAGAGGGTCTGTAGCCGCTGTGGACGCACATCAGACGTCACAACAGCCACCGCAACAACCGCAACAATCATCCTTCCAGTTGGCGCCAGAAGATTAATGACCCGAAATACTGTGCATATCACAGAAGGGTCCACCATCCAACTAAGACGTGTTATGTCTTAAAAGACAAAATACAAACCTTAATTGATGTTGGCATCGTGACACCGAAGCCGAAAGAGAAGAAAGTAGGTGCAAATGCGGTGTCTATTAGCTTCGGATCAGTTCCTTTATCCTGGTTTCAAGCCGAACCAGTATCCAAGGTAAAAATACAAACCATTAACGATGACCCTCATGGACAGCGCCAGAAGGGGCTTGTATCTCACACAACCCCCAACGGCGAAATCATTTGGGTTCATCCGGATTTGCTTGAAGATGAACAGTGGACAATATCCACATCGAAGAAGAAGGTAAAAGGCAAAGGGAAGTCTTGTTACGGAGCCTCGGTGATTCCCGAGGAGAACAATGAAGAGATCCCAGTCCTACCACTTTCCGAAGGAGAACAGGAATCTTTTATTACTAAGAGTGGAAATGAATACTGTTTCAACCACCCGTATGCATCCGAGCAATTAGCCGAGCAGGGGGTAGTGAAAGCTGTACCTTCTAAAACTCTGATGGAGCTGGGGGTGATTATAAGTCCACCGGTAGCAACCGAGAAGCCTCAAAGAATTGATAAGCAAAAGGAGAAAGAACCTCAATACAAAGAGGTTCAGGTTCTGAGGCAGTCTCGTTTCGATCGATCGATTGGACTAGATAAACCGGAAAGCTCGAACATTTCATACCACTTCGATGTTATGACCCAATTGGCTAACATCCCAGTGAAAGTAACTCTACACGAGTTATCATGTCTTTCTAAAAACACTAGAGATGCGTTCACCATTACTCCTGACCAGCTCACTCAAATAGTTCAAGAAGCGTTAATCAAGCAGAAGGAAGAATTTGAGGGTAAAATGGAATTGGCTATGCGACAAATAAGAGAGTTGCAAGCGGAAAGGTGTAGATTTCCTAAATCTGACCATCAAGCTGGGTCTAGCTGTTGCGCTACACCAATCACGCCTATTTCAGGTAAGACAAATAACGAGGGTCCGAATCTGAATATGGTCATCAAGACTGATTCACCCATCGATAACACTGGGGGTGGTACGACCACATCCTTCAATGATACTGGGGGTGGCCCAATTCCTTCTTCTCGACATCGCTCAAAAAGATATGAAGATGAAAATGAAAAGCAGAAAGAAATCGAGTCTGTCACCACCTCAATTAGGCGCTGTCCCAAAAGAAAAACAGTTGAGGAAAGTCAACTAGAGTTCTTACCCAGATTTGCTGTTGATCAAACACCACGACGACAATCACGGGAACGGTCACCCCAACAGTCACGTCAGATACCACGATACTCCTTCAAAGACGATGATGTTCCAGTCATCCTCAAATATCTTCTAGAAAATGACAAAATCAAACTTCCACCTATAAAAAATCAAGAGGAAACTAGCGGGATTGCTGACCCGAAATATTGTGAGTACCACAGGAGGATTCTTCATCCCACAGAGAAGTGCGTTTTCCCCTAACTCCGAAGAGTATACGAGTATAAACTGCTTCTTCATGTCACTCCGAAAAGTATAAGAGTATAAACTGCTTCTTCTAAAACTCCAACGGGTATAGGAGTATAAAGTGTTTCCCTTGTATATATCGGGAAGTTCCCAGAAGAATATTGTATGCGGTATTCTTAGGGATAACCCAATCACTGTAAAAGTGATAAATAAGACATTTACATTTAAACCCTAAATGTTAGAATGTTTTCTTTTGCCAAATTCACTAACTCTCATGAGTTACTTTGTTGAGATGAGATTCAATTCTGTAAACAGTTAATCTTTCCTCACAAAACCCCTCACCGATCAAATCGATCGACGAAGGGTACACCAAAATCTGTCATGGATTAAAATCATTTAAACTCCCACATTTCATTTGGTCAAACCTTACTCAGTTAGGACCAAAGCCAAAATCTCCTCTCGATTCCTTCAATGAACGAGAGGCCCACAAATCGAGCGATCAATTAGGATCATTTCAAAACTCTCACTAGGTCAAACCTTACTCAGTTAGGACCACAACCAAAATCTCCTTTCGATTCATTTTACGAACGAAAGGTCCACTTTTCAACTGAATAACCAAACCTTATGACAGTTAGGATTATTCAAACCAATCCAGATTCTCTAAACGGAGTTCCCACTTTGAGTTTCTTTTCACCAGGAGATTTTTTGCGAACGAAAGGTTTACTTTTGAATTGAGTAATCAAACCTTATGACAGTTAGGGTTATTCAAACCAACCTATTTTCTCTAAGTGGAGATTCCACTGTGAGTTTCCTTTTCATCAGGAGATAGAATATAAAATTCTCCCTCTCCGATTCTGGGTTTATCTCTACCAACAAACAAGAGACCAGGAGATAGAATATAAAATTCTTCCTCTCCGATTTTGGGTTTATCTTTACCAACAAACAAGAGACCAGGAGATAGAATATAAAATTCTTCCTCTCCGATTCCGGGTTTATCTCTACCAACAAACAAGAGATTGAGAAATGGAATATACAATTCTTTTTCTCCCAATTCTGGGTTCATTTTCCTGTATAGGAAATATAACATACTCTCATTCCAAAATCCATGTCGTTCACACATGGGGGAAGTTATCTCTATCCCTTATTAGAGATAAGCCTACATCTAACACATATAGCCTACATATTCAATATGATAGTTCAAAGTCTAAAAGAGTTTAATTCTTTTAGCACAACGTTATATGTGAAACGGACTTAGATAATTCACATACTAGCCTGACTCAAACGGTAGTCGGTAAAGGCATATCAAATCCGTTGATGGCTGAGGATTTGCCAAAAATCCTATAAGTATTATGGTTATTTATTCTAAACAAGAATGAGTAATCATAATAAAATCTTAATAAGCAAAAGAGTTCACTGTATTAACCAAAAGAGTTTAAGCAAAACAGCATAAAAAAAATAAATGTATGTTCTCAAAATTACAATAATTTGTAATGGCAGAGTTTATCTTCTAATTGGGAAAGCTTTGTCGCATAAGCCAGTTCGAGCTCAGGTATCAGATTGGCTTTAAATTTCCTTTCATCGATGCTGCGGATTTTGGCGGCTTCTTGTTCCTTGTCAGCAAAAATTTTGTCTTGAAGATTCAGTTGCCGTAATGTACTCACTTCAGCTTGAGTTACTTCCGCCAGATCAGACTCTAAAACTTCACAAGCTTCTCTAGCTTCAGCAAGTCTCTTTTCTAATTCGGCTACCACTGCCCGACGCGATTCCAAGTTACGATATAGATCTGCCTTGATTTGTGTCTTCTTGGAGGCGCTTACCCGAAGTTGATTAATACGAGTCTTCAGTATTTGAAGTTCGGATTCAACAGATTTCTGAGAATCACGCCATGCTTGTAGCCTCAGGTCCATTTCGGAAGTGATGTAAGAAGACGCGCCATTAGCTCGGAAATTCTGCAACTGCTTGATGTGTTGTTTAAGATCAACCAAATAAGCTTCAAGAGAGTTAGACAATTCGGCGCACCCCTGTTCTTTAATTCCTGACACATGATGATCGAGAGACTTCTGGAAAAGTTCAAATGGTGAACCTTTAAGGAGAATCCGATCAACCATGGCGTTTAAGAAAAGAATGAAGCTTTGGATGTCAATGCAAAGGGCAATTTTGTCCGGATCTTCATCTGCCAATAAAGCTCGAATGCAATCGGACAATGATGAAGAAAGATCTGCAAGGAGAAATAGATATAAAATATACACGTTCGCATACGGTAATGAGTAGAATTATCCCAAATTCAAAGTGTGATTACCTTGACTTGTCGAGGCTGAGACCTGCTCCACGACATCCGAAGTTTGTGTAGAGGTAATGCTGGGCGGTGGATTCATTACGTCAAGCTGTTGTTCAATTACAATTCTTGACGACTTCGGGTCTAAGTCGCCAAGATCTTGAGGAGCATGTTCTGTCAATGAGAAAAGAATGAATAAACACTCCGCAAGTATTAATCTAACTGGGAAGCACAATTAGATAAGACGTACCAAGTTGAGCTGAGGTAGCAGGAGGTTGTTCTTCTACCGTAACATTCGACCCTCCTACTTCATGATCCACTGGAATCGGAGTGAAAGGCACAACAGGTCCAGCTTCGATAATAGCAGAAGTTGGAGGAGCAGTGGCTGGTGGTTCAACTTCAGCTGGGGGACTTACCAGAAGTAAGAAACCCAGACCTTCAGGTTGATCACATTCACCGATGACGGTAGACGCATCAACTTCGTTAGTTGGTCCTACGTCTAAAATTCTTATTTCAGTCCTTCAAGAACAATAACAGATGAAAGTACAGTTGAAAACTGGAGTCTAAAAGGGTATACCTTTTGATGCATCTGCTTCAGCTGAATCAACTCGAGTAGTTGGTCCTGTAGTAGCGGATGGAACCGGAGTCGATAGTATATCGGAGATCTCCTGGTGTACATCTTCAGAAATGTCAAGATCGAAGTCTCGCTCATCGAAATCTCCGATACCCATATCATGGGTAAGTTCTATGTCTTTCGGTTCGTTGACAGGGATGTCTATTAAGCAGAAAAATCTGTCAACATATATGCAAGAAATATGAAAGAATCAAAACAAATAAAGTGAGATTACCTTCAACAATAGTTGCGGGATTAGCAGCGCTACTACCCGCACTCACCTCCTTTAGTTTAACTAAAAGAAGATAAAGCGCACAAGTTAGTAGGAGAGGAACACGTTCTGATTCACTTATCTTCCGAAAATGTCCCCCAAAGGAGAAAACATCAGTACCTGTATCTGCGGTTGGCGAGGTCGATGTGGTGGCTGGAGGAGGAACAATGTCCATATGAAGGGGTTCCTCGTTCATAGCCTTGTGCACTTGTTCAGTGAAGCTAGATTCATCAACATCCATTAAACCCGGAGAAGAAGGCTTGGGCACGATTTCCCCTTCCTCTTCTGATTCAACTGCAATGATAAAAGAATAAATGCGACGCCTTATTCAAAAAAAAAATAAGATAACAGAAAGGAGATGAAGATGAAACTTTACCCCTTTCATCAACTGGAAGATCCTGAGTAAACTTCTCCTCAAATAACGGAGAAAGTTGGCGTTCCCGATGAGCCGTCTTTTTAATCCTCTTCGAGGCACGAGAATCTCGAGGAACCTCGGAGCTTTCATGTCGAAACTTGGTACGTAATTCGGTTCCTTGAGTCGGCTGAGGTTGAACCTCAGAAGGAGCAGTAAGCCGAGATCTTTTCCTGTTAATAAGCGGGGCAACCTCTTCTTCCTCTTCTTCTGCCTCTCCCTCCTGAGAAAGCCATCTCAAGGTCATCTTGTTGGAGGACGACAGGGGAATGTTCTTTTCCTTCATTTGTATACCTTTTGAAGGAGCACCGGGTAATTTGGGCGAAGAAGCTCGACGAGTCCTGTGAGCCACGGGAGACAAAGGTACATCACCCTCTGCGTCGCCTCGGGTCTCATCCTCTTCGCTGGATGTCTCGAAGTCGTCGCTCTCTTCGGAATCAGCTACCTGTTTTCCTTTACGAGAAGACGTAGCGGGCTCCTTTCCTTTTTTTGATACAATTCTCCGAACTACAGCCTCGGATTCCAGTTCGTGGAGCTTCTTCTTCGCAAGAGGAGTATTGGCGGCTAAAATCCACCGGCAGTAGAGGAAGGTTAAGTAAAGACCAGGCTCAGCGACAGGCAAACTAAATCGAGCTCCGGTACAGCCAGCAACATTCCAGAACCAGGCACGTACCCCATCAATAAGGCCTCCGCAGTTTATCAACCATTTATTGGGATTCCCGATATACAATTGATCGTAGCCGAATTGTCGCGCAAAACGGCAAGGAAAATAAGGCTCAATCCTGCAAATGTTCTTCGATCGAAAAACATTATAGCCTGGGCGAATGTTCATGAGCCAATGAAAACTACCCGTATCGAGAGAGGTCCTGTTAGCCCCAGGCATTTCCTCGTCAACAAGCGTGTCATTATAGGCACCAGAAAACCGAGGGAAACACTTATAGAATTCCCAGCATTTGGCATTCTTGAATTGCCTCACACGGTCAGTCCATGGTCGGGAAGGATATAACCACTTACATCCTTCTAAGAGCTGCAGCAAGGGGATTTCTGGATCAGACGCATCAGGCGCTGACATCATGTCCGATCGATGGAGAACTAGCCACGCCATCAAATAGGTGTACGGAAATTCGACGCTCGACAAAGGAATCTTAGTTGAAGGCTCGGCACCCACTTTGGTAAAGGTGTTGGCTAGGTTACGCAAACCGCTATGGAGGTCAGCAATCATAGCAGAAAGAAGAGATAACCTGCCTCTGACAACTAGTTGCACGGCGGGAAAGAGAACTTCAAGAGGAAGCGCCTCAGAAGACTGATGCGGCACTACACATCTCTTTAGCCAAATGGCCAGATAACCGGAAAGAAGAGTTGCAGGCTTCATTCTCTTTGTGGCTTGCCACAAGAAAGTGTTGAACTTGGTGCCCTTAAGAAAACCACCTTCAGATGACTCAGTTCTGTAAGACTGAGCATTAATCTTCGTGATTAGCTGGTTGACGTCAGAAGGGGTCAGAATCGGTGATTCACAGACTTCTTCACCGGTCGGGCTCTCAAGGTTCTGAAATAGGTAGTCGGCGAACTGTTTTAAACTGACTCGAGCCGCCTTCTTACTCTTCACTTCAATCTTGGCTATCGCTATCTGATAATGACAAGTTAACTCCCAGAGGATGTCATAAGCAGGAGAGCAGGCCTTCTTCATTTTCATCAACTGACGATTATTAGGAAAATATTCTTGGTAAGGAGTATTCCCCAATGGCAATCCGGATACCTTCATCATTTCGTGGAGCGGAAGCCCTAATTCCCCATACTTGGTAAGAAAGGTATTGGTCTCCGGAATATAAGACTCGAACAAAGCCATAAAATGATCTGCACTCACTGGGAGACCATGCATACTAGCTCGGATTGGAGCATATAATCCCAAATCCCGCAACTCCTGATCCCAACGATGGAGTACGTATTTGGTCATCCTAGCCCACCATTTGTCAGGAAGAGAATGAACCCATCCATAACACCTGAATCTTGGAATGGGAAGTTCTCGACCAACCCGAGCGAGCTTATTCTTTACGGTATTGGCCCTTATCATCAGTTCGTTTTGGGGCCCACCATCTGGTCCAAATATACCAGGGTGAAGACCACGAACATCAGGCCTACCGACAGAGCCAGGAGCGCTAAT
>NC_033803.1:43428190-43435267 GCF_001876935.1 Asparagus officinalis
CGAGGACCAGATCTCCTTCCTTGAAGCTTCTCTGTCGGACCCTTTTGTTGAAAGCCCTAGATATTCTGGGTTGATACAACTCAATTTGTTGTTGAGCCTCCAAGCGCTTTTCATCCAACTTCTCGAGTTTTTCGAGACGTTTTTGATGCTGTTCTTCTGTCGTCATCTCAGTTGCGAGAGCGATCCGAAGTGACGGGATTTGAATCTCCAAAGGCAGCACAGCTTCACATCCGTATATCAACGAGTACGGGGTGGCCCCTGTAGGTGTGCGTATGGTGGTGCGATAAGCCCAGAGTGCTTCACCGAGTTTATCGTCCCAGTCTCGTTTATTGGTCTTCACGAGCTTTGACAGGATCTTAATGATCGTCTTGTTGAAAGCCTCAGCTAGTCCGTTTGCGGCGGGATAATAAGCTGTCGACGAAACATCTTCAATCTTGAATTTTTCACAAAACCTGATGAAGGCGTTGCTTATGAACTGTGGACCATTGTCATGAATGATCCGTCTTGGCACGCCGTGTCGGTATATGACATGATGTTTGATGAAATTGATGATGTTGTTCGTCTTCACTTCTCTAAGCGGAATCGCTTCAGCCCACTTTACTTTGAGAAATAATCTGTAATTGCGAGGATGAATCGATCGCCTTTGACTGAAGGGGGAAAAATAGGACCGACAATGTCCATACCCCACGTTTCGAACGGCCATGACGTGGTTGACGTGTGCAACTGCTCTGGCGGTTGATGCATATAATTCGCATGTATCTGACAAGCGTGGCATTCTCGTGCGTGTTCGATTGCATCTCGAACCATCGTTGGCCAGAAATATCCCATTCTCCTGATGCGATCATACAGTTTGGGACCAGGCTGATGTGCACCACATTCTCCTTCGTGCGCTTCCTTAAGAACTTCTTCTGCTTCTTTGTTCGAAAGGCATCGGAGTAATAAACCATCGTACCCTCTACGGTATAACGTATGGGTCTCGACATTATAGAAGAATCTTGGCACTCTTCGGCGAATTGATTCCCTTTCTTTTACGTCTTCTGGCAGAATACCATACTGGACGTAGTCAATGATGGGAAAACGCCAATCTCGGGACTCAGACCCAATTTGAGTTGAATTCACCTCCTTGGCGCTTATGTTTCTATCATCTTCCTCTTCAATATCCCTACTGTATATGGGTACGCAGAGTTGATGCGTCCGTACTGTGACTAACAGCTCAGCTTCGGGAGGCTGTGCCAGTGATACTGCTAGTGCCGCCAATGCGTCTGCATAAGCGTTCTAGAGACGAGGGATATATTCGATGAAGAATTCTTCGAAAGATTCTGCCATTTTGATGGCTTCCTGGTGGTACGGGATCAGGTCTTGATTCCTGACTTCATACTCACCGCGAACTTGGTTGACTATCAATTGCGAATCTCCAAAAGCTTCGAGATATTCGACCCCCAGCTCTTTGGCGAAACTGAGTCCAATGAGAAGCGCGTTGTATTCGGCAACATTATTGGAGCACGGACTAGTCAACGAATAAGCCCGAGGCATCACGTGCTTTCCAGGGGAGATTAAGACGACTCCAACTCCAGAGGAAACTGTAGGACATCCCGGGGTTATTACTCTATTAACTGCCCTTGAGGCACCATCGAAGTATAATTGCCATACTTGTTGGTGTGATGTGGTGTTAACCTCGTGGGTTTCATCCGGCAAGTCATCATATACTTCTGCCGTATCTGTGGTCGGGTTTGCCGCCAAAAGGTCACAAATCGCCTGTCCTTTTATCGACTTCTGCTGCTTGAAGTGCAAATCGTATTGGGACAAGAGAAGGGCCCATTTCGCTAACCGCCAATTCATAGAGGCCGGTTGCGTCATAAACACCCGTACTGGATAATGCTTTTTGGCAGGCGTCGTCCCAGATGAATGACACTCCTTTCTTGTTTAGCTTAGAGAATGGTTGGCACTTCCCAGAAAGGTTTGAGATGAACCGCCGGATGTAAGCTAGCCGCCCTTGCAATCCTCTGAGTTCTCTTAGATTTCTAGGGGGTTGCAGTTCATGTATCGCCTTCACCTTATCAGGATCGATATGTATACCTTTAGTGGTGACGACGAATCCAAGGAATTTTCCGCTAGACATTCCAAGGAAAGATTTAGTAGGGTTCATCTTCAATTGATGGCTTTGCATGAGATCGAACATCGTCTTCAAGTCCTTGATGTGATCTTCTTTGTTGCGGCTTTTTACAACCAAATCATCAACGTAGCATTCGACTGTTTTCCTGAGATGTTCTTGGAAAATCTTAGTCATTGCTCGTTGGTATGTGGCGCCTGCATTCTTTAGACCGAATGGCATCACCGTGTAGCAGAATACACCGAGGGGCGTTCTGAATGCTGTATGCTTCTCGTCATCTGGGTGCATCTTGATTTGGTTATATCCTGAAAACCCATCCATGAAAGACATTCTCTTAAATCCGCATGTATTGTCGATAATAACATCCGTGATTGGGAGAGGAAAGTCGTCTTTTGGACATGCCGTATTCAGGTCTCTGAAGTCGATGCAAATCCTGATTTTACCATTCTTCTTCATGACTGGAACGATATTGGCTAAACAATCCGGATGTTGTTCCTCTCGGATAAATCCTGATTCGATCAATTTCTTAACCTCTGCTTCAATGGCTTCCATAATCTGCGGACGAAACCGTCTTTGCTGTTGTTTGACAGGTTTGGCATCCGACTTGATATCGAGGCGTTGCATTGCCATATTAGGGTCGAGCCCTGGCATATCCTCGTAGTTCCAAGCGAAGACGTCAATATATTCCCTGATGAGAGCAATTAACTCCTCCTTCTCATTTGAGGGAAGACTATCGCTGATGAATATCGGCTTTGGGTTGGCCTCGTCGCCCATGTTAACTTGGACTATTTTATCCTCAGTGGGGGGTTCTCTCTGTTCGAACCTGTCACCATACTGCATATTCAGATGATGAACCCACGGGTCTTCCCATGTTGGCATTTGATCATCGTCCTCCATTGTAGACGGATCAGCTGTAGCCATGTTTACCATTAGGGCTTTGAATGCCTCCCCTAGACTTGTGTCGGAATTCCCAGCTGAAGAATCAGAAGAGTATCCGTTCTTAGTTTTGTTAGCAATTTGATCGATGATCTGCCAACCACATTCCTCATCGGATGAGGAAACATAGCCTAAGCCCCGCCCGTATTTATAATAATCCTCAGATTTCCCTTTTGGTACATATACCGCTTTGGCTGGATTACGAGAACCTCGGTCGAAGTATAGACCTTCTCCGAGTGTGAAATCGTACCCCTGCTTTTCCATGAGCTTACGCGCTTCCGGGCTATACTTAGATAAATGCCAACCAGGTTTGTCGTCATCTTCATCTTCACTTAGGAAATGATCTGGTAACGGAGAGCTTTTTCCTTTACCATAAATTACTTCTTTTGCACCTCCTATCTTGTTCGGGATGATCATAGTTGTTCCAAAAGAATGCTGGAGGCGTTCCTTTGTTACATAGGACGACCGAAGCGGCATATACAAATCAGGATTATCATACAATTCTGGACGATTGTTCATCGTCAAGGTTGATTACAAAGGGTACAATGTCATTTAGAACATAACCGCCATTGTAATCAAATCCGGCTTCGGTATCAGCTTCTCCTCCGCTGTCCGTGCCTTGGGCCGATGATTCAGTATCTGATTTGTTACCATAAAGGAGAGAATCAGTGAAATAATTCTCATACCCTTTAAATGGTTGTTTATCCGCGACCACCGTTCTAACCAAATTATTAGCGTCGACATATTTCAAACACTGATGGAGAGTTGAGGGGATTATAACGTTACTATGGATCCAAGGTCGACCCAATAGTAAGTTATACGAAGTTTCAGCATCGATCACATAACATGTGACTTCTGTCTTCAAATCTCCCATTTGACACTTTACCCGGATTTTACCTAAAGGTCTTGACCCGCTGGTATTGAACCCGTAGATAACAGTGCCTGTGGACGCCAACTTGCTAATTGCCTATTACAGGAGGAGGTAAATGCAACTAAACTTAGCACTCATAAACAATCCTATCATGATATCATCAGATAATGCTAAATGAGGAAAAAAAATTTATATGCAAGTAAAACTAAGAATGAACAGTTCTTGCAAGTAAAACTAAAAATTTATTCTGTACCTCTTGGGGATTCTTCTCTTTTGGTTTATTCACCGGTTGTCGTAGAGCTTCTTTACCCGGTGTGGGACTTGCAATCACTCCCATCTCCGTGAGAGTTTTGGCTGGTCCCCGTTTATTCACCCCCTGCTCACTAGGTGGTGGATAGTTGTAGTGATACTCATTTCCGCTTCGGGTTGCAAAAACTTCTTGTTCTTCTTCAGAGAGCGGAAAAGCTAGTATTCTTTCGTCATCTTCTCCTGGGATAGCAGAGACTCCGCAGCAAGACTTTCTTTTCCCTTTGTACTTCTTCTTGGATGATGACCCTGCCCATTGTTCATCTTCAATCAGGTCGGGGTGAACCCAGAGGATTTCGCCGTTTGGAGCTGTATGTGGCACAAGTCCTTTTTGGCGCTGTCCATGCGGGTCGTCGTTTACTGTCTTCATTCCCACTTTGGTGATGCGTTTTGGTTCAAACCACGCTGTGGGTACTGATCCAAAGCTGATTGAAACCGTGTTTGCTCCAACATTCCTAGACGGCTTCGGGGTTATGACGCCTACATCAATTAGCGCCTGGATCTTGTCCTTGAGGTGGTAGCACGATTTGGTAGGGTGATGGACCGCTCTGTGGTACGCGCAATACCTCGGATCCGTCACTTTGTTAGCCTCTTCTTGATCCACAATCGCTGGCAGCTGAATAGTATTTGAAGATGCCGGGAACTTCATCATCTTTGAAGGAGTAGACTTTGGGAAACCTTGGCTCCGAAGATTTCTGCTTCTGAGGCCGTTGTTGCCATTGTCCTCGAGATTGTTGGGGTGCTTGTTGCTGTGGTTGCAATTGAAAGGTTTGATTAGCATCAACTGCATTAGCATGTGCCTTACCTTTCCCCCGTGGGACGAAATTCTGTTGTGGAGCATTATTTGCTTGTTGGCCTCTCTCCGCCTTCTTCCTTCTTAGGAATCGCTCGGCTTGCTCTCCTCGGACCTTCAGATCCTTCCATGTCTTGGACGGTACTGTCCCCATTGCTTCCAATACGTCCAGTACGAGGTTGTTGTGGCAAGTCTGGAGGATGAATTCCTCGGTGATCGGGTCCCGGCAATTCATCGCCTTGTTCCGGAACCTCTTGACGAAGGTGTCAACCAATTCTCCATCTTTCTGTTTCTCATCCAGCAACGACCCAATGGATATCTCTGTGTCGTCGTCAAAGAAGTTGGCGAGGAATTTGGTCTCCATGTCATCCTAACTATTCACGCTACCTGGCTTGAGGCGGCGATACCAATCGAAGACGGCTCCGCGAAGAGTGCCGACGAATGACCGCACCATCAGAGGCTCATTGCCGGAGATTACCCCTAAGTGCGATTTGAAATAAATCAAATGTTGAGTGGGGGAACCCAACCCATTAAATGGCGTGAAGTTGATTAAGTTGAACTTCGCCGGATATGAGATTGATTCCCACTCTCTTGGGTATGGACAAGGGATGCCCATCTTTTTCATCTCTTGAGCGGAAATCAATGTATTGATTTTGCTCTCGAGATTTTTAATTTTCAAGTTTTCACCTGAGTCTGCGTTGACATTCTCGTTACCACCCCCTGCATTGACGGGAGGATTATTGGCATTATGCGTTTCATTCGCATTTGTGTCGTCATCTTCCAGATTAAACGGGTTACGACGACTTGGCTCGCCTTGCTGGTTCGTCAATGCTTGGATTTGTTGGTCATGCATTTCTCTCATGTTTTGCATGGCCATCTGTATTTCGAACCTGAAGGTTTCCTGCTGCTTAGCTAAGGCGTCTTCAAGCATTTTGGCCACTTGCTCCGCACTTATCATAAGTGCCTCGTGGGGCTGTCCCTCGCTGGATACTGTATTATCTGACGCGACCGCGGAGCCGGCATCAGATTCTTCATCTTCTGAGGGGAGCCTTGTTCGAACCCTACCATAGGTTGCTCGCTTGATGGTTCTGGACTGTAGACGGGTTCTAGGCCGGGATGCTTTCCAAATTGACTCGAGATTATCTTGAGCCGATGTCCCTCTGCTGGTCATGTTGGTGGTGACCCTCGGAAATTCTCCCTCTTCAACCACCGTTCTTCTTCGTCGGAAACGCCTAGGCCTTGTCTTCGGTGTTTCGGTACTGAGCCTTTCGAAAACCGAAACTCGTTCGGGGACCGTCTTGATGCAGCTGCATTCAGACAATACTGCCCGAATGAGTTTGGAACAGGGGCACTGAGTTTCCTGTTTTTGGGGACTCCTTTTCCTGGTTTTATTCGTACCCCCAGCACGATAGTATAACTCGTCTGCTTGACAGTCGGAGTAACCTATCGTGTGCGGGCACGACTTCTCAGGTATAACACTATCACTATCAGATGATAATGTTTCCATCTGAGGTTGGATCGCCTTCTTTGGGCTTTCAAAAGTTACACGCCTCGAAACGTGCCTTTGTGGGCGCGAGTCTTCAGTGTGCTCTTGGACTTCGATGCGCAAAGTTGTACGCTTGGGTGCCACGATTTTCTCCAAATGTTGAGGGTTGCGGCGACCCCCAGCATGTTGAATTGTTTGGGACTTCTTCATTGGCCCCAACCGTTCTTGAACTGGAGTTTTGCCTCGTTCTTTGGGAAGTGGACAGAAGCGCTCTAAAACTGGCTTCCTCCTTCGGGATGATTCTGCATGATCTCCCGGAGAAGCTATTGGGATTACCGGCGACTTTGGTTGATTCACCGGAGGTTGAACTTTGGTTGGAGGCTGCTTCGGCCTCCACACTTGGCGGGTTGATGACGGCTTCTTGGCCACTCTTCCTTTCTTCAACTCCTCGGCCTTCTGCACGAGGATTCTTGCTTGTGCAAGTAATGCGCGGCGTTTGTGAATCCGCTCTTCGAGTGTCGAACGGTTCCGTTTGACCCGGATCCATTCGTTCGTCGGCGGCTTGGAGGAACCGC
>NC_033803.1:43435403-43460750 GCF_001876935.1 Asparagus officinalis
ATCTGGCCTGCTGGCCCCTAAATCTTCGGATTAACAAGTAGTACTCTCCCACTGTGGTCGCCAGATTGTTCGCGGTGAAAATTGCCTTCATTGAATTCATTGTCATCTTAAGTAATTGCTTTTTGGTTACAAAAGATCCGGTCTTTTTTAGATCCGGTTACAACGAAATCAAAGAAAAAGAAAAAATTACAACTTTCCTTTTACAACTTTCCTTTAGAATAAATCGCAAGATCCTGTTTTGCGGTCTCTTACTTATGTGGGTTCTTTGCCGACGCCGGGGTTAATCCGTGGACCACCGCGCGATCTAGATCCGGTCGGATCTACACGATTCGACGGGTATTATTTCACAAAGGAAATCACAGATCTGGGTCGGCCACCCATGGGTGGCCGGCACTGGGCCGAGCCACCCACGGGTGGCTCGGCTTTGGCCGAGCCCCCCTTAGGCGTTGGGTTTCATCGTTTTGTCCGGTCTCGTTGTTGATTCGGACTCTGATTTGTTGATCTGATTTGGCAGTAGATCCGATTCCTGATTAGACAGTAAATCCACTTCTGAGTTCGAGTCCGAAACTGATCTTGATTCGATCGTGATTCGTCCGAGTCTGCCCTTGGTTGGATGACTCGTTGACTCTTCGAACACTTGGCTTGATTCCACACGCGAATGGATGTATTCCGTTGCTTACGTGCGATTCGTCAACCTCGTCGCCTCGTTGGTTCGTCGGTTTGTGCCGAGCTATGCTAAGGGACCTATAAGCAATTTTATACGCCCACAATTATCTGATGAGTTTGACTATCAGAGGTAACTGTGATAATTTTGTGGTCCTGCCATCCTATTGAAGAAGATTGACAAGTTGATGGACTATCAAAGGTAACTATTAACGTGATAGTTTTTATGAACTTGCCATCCTACTTGAAGAGGATTGGCAAGTTGATGGACTATCAAAGGTAACTGTTAACGTGATAGTTTTTTTTTGTGGACTTGCCATCCTACTTGAAGAGGATTGGCAAGTTAATGGACTATCAGAGGTAAATGTTAACGTGATAGTTTTGTGGACCTGTCATCCTATTGAAGAGGATTGGCAGGAGAATTTGGAGGGAATGGACTATCAGAGGTGATCATTAACATGATAGTTTTGGTGGACCCGCCATCCTATTGAAGAGGATTGGTGGGGGAATTTAGAGGAAATGAATTATCAGAGGTAATTGTTAACGTGATAGTTTTGGTGGATCCGTCATCCTATTGAAGATGATTGGTGGGGGAATTTGGAGGAAATGAATTATCAGAGGTAATTGTTAACGTGATAGTTTTGGTGGACCCGCCATCCTATTGAAGAAGATTGGTGGGGGAATTTAGGAGAAAAGGACTATCAGAGGTGATCATTAACGTGATAGTTTTGGTGGACCGCCAACTTGATAGTTTTGACAGATTTCGTGGTTGACAGAGGTATTCTATTGAACATGAAAACTCAGAAAATTTATTACTCATAATCTAATGAACTACAAATAAACCAACCCCCAGTCTTGAACACGTGCAGGGGGGAAAAAGGGTAGACATGACACATCGCCTAATGGGCCACTATCTAACGAGGTTGCCTATCAGAGGTAACTGTTAACGTGATAGTTGTTGTAGACCTACCATTTTACTGAAGAGGATTAGCTTCAGTAGCCATATATCTTCTCCTTCTGACTGAGAAGATTGAGCTTGGCCCGATTGCTTAGGTTGATCCTGCCTACTTTGCTCTTCAGCTTTGATCCTGACAATAATCTTTTGAGCCTGTTCAACTTGAGAGATTAATTGTCTCCAGGAACAGCATTCTGCAACCCTCATTTGTGCTATAAGGTCGGTCTGCAAATTGTGTCGACAGGTCTCCACTTAGGTAGACTGTGTCATATATGTCGAACATCGCAGAGCCATGTTTCGGAACCTTTTGACGAAGGTTTTGACGGACTCCCTCTTCTTCTGTTTAGTGGCGAGAAGGGTATGGATGGAGACATCTGTATCCTCTTCAAAGAATCTTGACAGGAAGAATCTTTCTAGATCCGCCCACTTTTGGATACATCCCGTAGGCAGTTTTCTAAACCATTCAAAGGCAACTCCCTTGAGGGTGCCAATAAACAATCGAGCCAATATAGCATCGTTTGATATCACATTCCCAGTCTGTGACTTGAAATGATAGATATGTTGGTTCGGTGATCCCGTGCCGTCAAAGATTTGTAGCGTCAGGACTTTGAATTTTGGAGGATAAGGGGCTGCATCCCATTCGGCAGGATAGGGTTTGACAACTCCCTCGTCTTGGAGCTCGCTTCTGTTGTCAATGACATTGAGGCGGGCTTCCAATTCTTCCATTTTGGCAGACTGGAGATTCTGCTCGTTCTCTATCTCTCTTCCTTCATCAGAGGAAGATTTTAGGTTGTGGGCTTCTTGGTCAGAAGCCGTGTCATCAACTATTTTTTCCTTCCCTTTGCTTGTATGAGGTTGGGATGAAGATGTTTTTCCTTTCCAGGCGGATTCTTGCCTAGGTGGCAAATCTGTCTTCTGAGATTTGGCCTTGTCTGCAACGATTTGATTCATCCGGGCCAAGAGTTCATTGATGGTCTCCTGCTGAGATTTGAGCATGGCCTCCTACTCATCAAGTCTCTTCGTGAGATCTTCATGGTTTCTCATCATATAAGCGGAGCTCTCATGTTCAACAAAAGAGCTTGATGATTGGGACTCTGTAATGGCTGAGTGTTCATCATCGGAATTGGTTCCTCTGGCTAGCCTCCGATAGTTAACAGGGAGAATGGCTCCTGTTCGCGTCCGATTGCGTTGGTAGACTCCTTCAAACTCGTTAGCGATTTCTTTGATGGTCGGTGAACGACTTGTCTCAGAGTCATCGGAACTAGGACATGAGGCTTTCCCTCTACTGATCACATTGATAGTGATCCCAAGATATTCGGTCTCTGGAGACTTCTTCCTGTGAGAACGTCGTCGTTGGTTGGGCAAAGCAATGTTCGTAAATTGGTCGAACACCAACAGTTTGGCCGCATATGAGCAGCATTGACATCCCGAGAGGACCGTAGGAATCAGTCGTTCATATTGGAATGAATGAATGACTTGTTGCATCGGTCTTTCTCTCAATATGAACTTTCTCAAATCTGTTGTGAAGATTCGAGGAGAACTACTCACTGATCGTGAGGTTTGAATTGGAACCCCCAGTCCATGATTGGACGAGACTGGCTCCTGGTGAGCATGGATATGGTTGAGATGCCTTGAATCCAAAGACTTCTTATAACCACCCCTCGATCTAATCACGCTACGCAGAGTATTCAGTTAATGGAACGCACTCCTGAAGGCTGTGTTTTGACTGTACAATGCACCACTGAGGGCTGTATTCAGTCTTATTCACACAGAGCCTATGTTTGGGCTCATAGACGCGAGGCTTGCATTCTGAAGCAGAAACGTAGAGCACCTGGTCGCGTTTAGGCTCACAAACACGAAGCTCGTGTTGACTTGAAGATCGGCATTCACAGAGATGTGCTCGTCGTAGGGATCTCCTCCTTCGTCGAGCAACGTTCTTCTTTGGCCTTTTTCAAGGCCTTTGCAGCGAGGTTGTAGGCGTTGATGGAACTCGTCGTTACAATGGGCCTTTTATGACCCAATACCCGCTGTGAAGACGTGGGTAAAGAACTTTCAACTCGTTGAACGAGTTTAGCAGAAGCCGAGTCCACTCCTTCAGAGGAGGGGCTGTTCGACTCGTTGAACGAGTTTAGCAGAAGCCGAGTCCACTCCTTCAGAGGAGGGGCTGTTCGAGCAGTCTTGATTAAAGGGGAGGGCCTCCTTGGGTGATTTGGCTACAATTGGAGCAGTTAGACCTTTAGTCTCTTTGGAGACTTTGTGGATCTTGCGCATAGCCTTGGGGCTAAGGGATCTGGAGGAGAGGGCTTCCTCGTACTTGGCTTGATTGAACTCTACGACGAGAGTTTCAACCGTCGTTCCAGTGAGATGAACATCGGATTGCGCCACCACTTCTTTGTCAGAGAAGTTTGTCCCCAGCGGAGTCACCATCTTTTGTTTGTGGAAAATTTGTAGTAAAAAGAATGAAAGAAATTTTGATTTGTATTCCCTCGATCTTAATTAGCACGTCGTCGGATAGACTCTCGTTCCTTCGAATTCTCAGGCAACATGCCGTATAGGACATAATCGATGACCGGGAGACGCCAGTCTTCCTGGTTTGGCTGATCCGAGACTTGATGAGTGGCGTTTGCCTCTGGGACTTCTCTGGGTCGAAAGAGTTTTCGGCTGGCGACAGCGACCTTTTGGGTCGTTCCAGGAGGCTGGGCTAAGTAAAAAGAATGAAAGAAATTTTGATTTGTATTCCCTCGATCTTAATTACAATTTGAATTCCGATTACAAAAGAGAGGAGAATAAATTTGATTCTCCCCTTTGTTTAATTCTGGGTTCTTCACGATGACGGTGGAGTGCTTTCTTTGAATGCTCGTGTCGAATTTGCTCTCCCTTGATGATCCGAATATCTTGATTCACTGGAACGTGATCTTCTCCTCACGATTTGACGTTGTGGAGAACTTGCGTGACAAGTTTGAAACTCTTGATGAGTTGATTGATCTTAACCGTAATTGGTTAGACAAGTCCAGGATCTCTTCTTTGCTGCCCAAGAAAAGGATAAAAGATTCCCCTAAAGATCTCTTCTTTGCTGCCAAATAGAAGAATGAAAGCTCCAGCCTCGAACTAAGCTGATTTCTTAGTTACTTATAGGGGATTAAGGGGTGTAACCACCTCCTTAATTCGCTCCTAAGTGGGGCTAATGGGATGTAACCGCCCCTTAAATCACTCCTGAGTAGAGTTGTGATCCCCTCAGATCGTGGGAAACGGTTTTGAAACTGTTCAGCTCGTGTTTGAACGAGTCAAACGCAAAATCCGCGTTCTGGCGTGAATCCTGCGTTCAAGCGCAGTATCTGGAAGCTCGAACGCAGCGTCTGGAAGCTAGGACGCAGCGTCTGGAAGCTCATTTGTAGCAATTGGAAGCTGCGTTTGCAGCGATTTGGAAGCTGCATTTGCAGCGATTTGAAAGCTACGCTGGCGGTAGTTTAACAGCATTTAAGAGCTACGTTTGGCAGCGGATGGAAGCTGTGTTAGCAGCTTTTGGAGGCTGCGTTTGTGGCCGAACATGAGCTGCGTTTGGCAGCGGATGGAAGCTACGTAGGTAACTTTTAGAGGCTGCGTTTGTGGCCAGGTTTGAGCTGCATCAACGGCTAAAAACACTGCGTCTTGATGCCAGTACGCGGGGAGGATTTCCACGTTTTGGTTTGAAGAGACCGTTGATTTGTAGTCTCTTTCTATCAGAGCGTTGCAAAGATCGTTATTTTGTAATCTTTGCTTTAGCTCTTTGATATGTGAGAGTCGTCAGATTATAACTCCCGATGTTGATTGTGAAGGCTGTTGATTAGAGCTTTCATCAGTTGTTGTGAAGATCGTCATATTGTAACCTTCATCGATCTTCATGAAAGTCTTCAAATTGTGGCCTTCTGGAAGTCATTGAATTGTAACCTCTATTGTTGCTGTTTGATGGGGATAAGCTATCTGTTGTGATTTTTAGACAGCCTACAAAGATCTGGCTGCTGAACTCCCATAGTCTTATCTTGCTGAAGAGCTGTACCATAAATTTCTAACTTCACTTTCTCTCCTATAGTTCACGCCTTATAATCAACTAGAATTGGTGACTGTTTTGGATGGGACATAGGAGACTCAACAAAAAGTGACATTACAACCGATAATAATCTTAAGAGACTTCGGATTAAGACACCACAACCTAAAACTCTTAACACCCGATGCATAACCTTTGAATTTGTACTTATTTGCTCGAGGTTCAAATTTTCTTTAACTGGCTTGTGCATATGCAGGGCAACCAAATATTCTTAAATTAGAAAAATCTACAGGTTTATTAGACCAAATCTCCTTTGGAGTTTTATAATCGATAGTAGTAGATGGCGATCGATTCATTAAGTAACAAGTCATATTCACCCCTTTCGCCTAACATTTCTTGCCTAAACTTGCATTGAACAACATATAACGAGCTTCTTAGAAGGGTTCTGTTAATATGTTCTATCACTCCATTCTGTTGCAGTGTGCAAGGGATTGTGCGATGTCTAATAATTCCCTCATTCTTGAATAATCTATTAAATTTTCTCTACAAAATTCAAGGTTATTATCAGTTCTAAGCCTCTTAATTAGCTTCCCAATCTACTTCTTAGTTAAAGACTTTAACTGCTTAAAAGTCAAAAACACCTCATCTTTATGTCTCAAAAAGTAGATTCAAATCTTTCTAAAGTTGTCATCAATAAAGGTCAACAAATATCTCAAACTACCATCCTTCGATGCAACTTGAGAAGGTCCCCAGAAATCTGAATAAATATAATCTAAAGTATCTTTAGTCTGATGGCTGATGTACTGAAGCTAACTCTTTTATGCTTTTTGGAGATGCAATGCTCGCAGAACCCAAATTTCCTCTGCTTTATCCACATAAAAAACCATTCTTCCTTAACTCGGTCAATTCGCGCTTACTTATATGGCCAAGTCGTATATTCTATAATCTTATAGTATCTACTTCTGACATTGATGATGCAACTGTAGCAGAATTGGTGACAATAGAACCCTGCAAAATATGTAAGCTGCCATTCTTCTTTCCTTTCATAACCATGAGAGAGCCTTTTGTAACCTTATGAACTCTGCCTTCACTTAAAAAATTACACCTGAGACTATTAAGAGTACTCAAAGAGATGAAATTCTTCCTTAAACCTGGAACATGCTTACCATCAGTCAAAGCTCTGATGACTCCATCTTACATCTTAATCCAAATTGTCCTTTTTTCAATAGTCTTGCATGACACATTATTCCTAGAGTAATTTCACCATTAGTAGCTTCATAAGTGACGAACCAGTCCTAATTAGCACACATTTATTAGGAACACCCTGAATCTAAAATCCAATCATCCATGCTCCTTTTTTTATCATCGGTAACCAATAAAATCACATCTTCAGCAATACCAACTTCAGCGGAGTCCTCCGTTGATTTTTCTTCATAATCTTCTTGTTTCTTCTTATTCTTCGGCCTGTAACAATCAACATTGATGTGTCCCTTCTTCTTGTAATATCCACAGGTCAGATTCTTATTCTTTAACTTAAATCTATTACCTCCAAATCCCCTTTTCTCCGATCTTTCACGAATAAATAAGCTATCAGATTTATCACCACTCTCACTTGATGTTAACTCTTTATTGATCTTCTCCTTATTCAACAAGTTCTCTTTAATGTCCTTGATGCTAATAAAATCTCGACCGTAAATCATAGTATCTCTAACGTGATTGTAGAAAAGCGATAAAGAGCACAGTAATAATAGAGCTTGATCTTCATCATCGATTTTAACATTAATCTTACTCAACTTTATAATCGCTAAATTGAATTCTCGTGAGATTTGATGGGTGTACCTTCTGACATATGAAGTGTATACAATTGTTGCTTTAAAAGGAGTCGATTATTGAATGACTTCATCAAATATAAATCCTTCAACTTAGACCATAAATCAGTGGCTATCTTTGTGAGAACTTCTTGCAAGACTTCATTTATCAAACATAACTGGATCAATGTGAGAGATTTATTATCTAACATTTTCCAATCTCCTCCATCATGTTAGTTAGTTTATTCGACTTCTCGAACAAAGCCTTCTTCAATCTACTCTGTGTCAACATGACGATCATCCTAACTTGCCAAATGCTAAAACTGAGGTTGCCGTCAGACTTCTTAATATTCCACTTCGTAGTGGTTGTCTTCATCTTTTCATTCGATTAATAACTAAGGACTCTAATACCAAATTGTTTTGACAAATCTATAGAATAAACTAATATCAATCACATGAAAGCATGAAAAATATCGAGAATACAAATAACATAAGGATATATGTGGTTTGCCTTGTAGCCTACGTCCGTGGGCAGATGAGGAGAATAGCTTTACTAAAATTTGAGGAATACAATGTGGAGATCTCTCAATCACTCAATCCCTAACACACCATTATGCCTAATACAACTCTCTCAGATAAAGGAATAAAGAGAGAAAATATCAAATAGGCTTCACAAAACTCTCTGTTCTTGATTGATACTCTGTAGATTGATATTAATAATTGTCTTAAAAGACTATACATATATAACCTTAAAAATCCTAACTCCTTGTTGCCTACGGAATAGGAGTTCTAGTGGGAATATAAGTCCACATGTTAAAGCCCAATAATACTACAAGCTCATAAAGACTTCTACTCTTGCAGCAATTAGAGTCCTAATAGGAGTTTATTTGTGGCTCTCTTTATGACTAACCTTCAAGTCCTGTGCACAATAAGATTGCATTGATGATCAACTTAATCCCTAATCGAAAGGAATCCTCTCGGCCAAGTCTATCAAATAAAGAAAAGTCTTAGTTTAGTTCCATATTTGAGCCACACTAACACGTCTGAATGGTAGAATATTCACTTTGTCAAATATACAGAGCTCTCCATGTCTCGCTCATTTAGATAGATTCTTTATCTCCTCAAACTGGGAGTCTAAATATTAATTAGTTGTTCAGTACCCCAGATTCTCCTTCTGCTCATATAAAATTCCAATTATTTTGGATAGCTCGGAGTTCAACCACTGCTACCTCTCTTCAGCATTGAAAAAGGTTGGATATTACACACATCATTCACTGATTTTGTTTTTTTCTTGGAAATCATTTTTTTTTCAAGGTGATCCTGCAGCTTGTTTCACTGAGAAGTTTAATATTCTAAAATGACGTATTAAATAGTGGATAAAAAATAATTATAAAACTACCTTGGTGCGCAAAAAGGCTATCATAGCTACTGTCTGATCTTTTGGTACTTTGGAGGAATCATGAGCTTTAACGACTTCTAAACTTCAAACTAGAAATTCTCTCAAAGAAGACATTCAAAAATTAATTCTCAAAGATGAAAAATATTGGAGACAATGTTCTAGAATTAATTGGCTTCAATGGGGACTCCAATGCCTCTTTCTTAAAATCGCCTCGTCCAGAAGGTATTCTAATTATGTCACCTTTATAACTGAAGGAGATTCTATTTTCCTATTTGATGATAATAAAAAGTCCATCTTCCTGGCTTATTTTAAGAAAAATTTTCTTCATCAGTAAATTATCCTCTTTTCAAGTCAATTGGGATTTATCTGTCCTTGACAAAAAAATTTCTGATGAAGAGATAACAAAGGTAGTGTTTGATATGTAAATCCATCAAAAGCACCAGGGCTGATCACTATATTTATTGCACTTTTTATCTATTTTATTGAATAAATATACCTGCTAATATCAATTGTTTTATGATTTTTTAGGAATTAAATAATTTATCAAATAAGAGCTAAAATAAGTCCAAATATCTTTTCTTGAAGCTTAGTAGAAGTCTAGATGAACCCCACAAAGCTCAAAAGACCTAAAAGAAATTGAGTCAACAAGTCAACTAAAGAAAATAAATTCTGTTAAAAACTAATCGATGAGCTAATCGATTAGGTTGAAACAGAAATGTATCAATGGCTGATTCTAATTTCTTAGAGTTCAAGATCCAAGAGTTGTGGTTAATTGATGTATGTTATAAATAAGTGTAGAAAGTGAGGGTTAGGGAGAGGTAAAAATTTTGTAAATGTAAAACCCTGTAATTTTAGATAAATTATGATAAATAATAATAAATGAGTAATATTTTGATAAATATTATTTTTTAATTATTGAGTATGCTAGAAATCGATTTGAGATCGATTAAATACATATAAGTGTGTATATAAGAGTACAGGAGCAAAACCATGCACAGACACAAAGTAAGTCAATCTGCGTTCTGGTCGGTTGACCAGCCTAGGCCTATCAGTCGACCGATGACACCTGATCGATCGGCCGATGCCTAGCGGCCAGTCAACCGATGGACTTTCAGAGCTCCAACAGCTTTCATTTCGGGTCGGTTTTTTTTGCTTCGAGCCCAGTTGTTTACTTAAGTATATATACTCATTTTGAACCTCTTTTGATCATCTTTCACGTGATATATCAGCAGCCACCATTCCTCTCAAACCCTAACCCTAGATTGTGAGTTTCTGAGAGTTTTCTTGAGGCGTTTGTCGAGAGGAAGACAAGACTCATGATCTTGGTGAAGGAGGATCTTGCACGCACGCGTGTTTGGGAGTTTCAGCACAGCGTTTGAGGCAAGTTCATCTTCCCAAACCTTTCCCTGTAGTAACTCATGATTTAATATGTTTAATTAATTAATCTGCTTCTTAAAGTTTAACCGGATGTGATAAAACCTAGTTTGTGATGTTAAGTCTAAAGCCAATGAAAAGATCTTTCACTGTTTATTAAGAATAGTTGAACATGATTAGTAGGATTGTATTAAATTTATAAATTCATGTTTTAATATGGTTTTAAAAATCCTAGTTTAATCTTTAAAATGAAATTTTGCTAATTAGGACGTTTAAAGCATAAGTTTATGATACCTAGGTGATGTGATCTTGATTAAACTAATCTATATTTGTGTAAAGAACAGAGTTAATCATGTCTAACTAATCATGCTAATAAAAATCAATTTTTGAGTAAAAGTGACACACAGAACCTAAAAGAAAATATAAGTCAATGTCTGAAATCAATAAACTGGAGTTCTCAATAAGTCTTAAATAAAAAATGCCTCAATAAGAGGAAATAAGACACACAGCCTTTACAACTTCTAGAATAAAACCCTCAAATGTCTAAACAAAAATCTATAGTGGAGCTCGAAAGAAAATATAACTAAAATAGACAGCTGAAGCTAAATGGCATCTCCATCAACCTGCGACTCTCCGGGCTCCTGGCTCGTTACCTAAAAGGGGGAGGGACAACGAGCGTCAAAGCGCTAGCGAGCAACATCACAACCAACCCCAAGGGAAAGGGCTCGTTGTATACAGAAAATACAGTTATAATATATATATATAATCACTGATCCTATTTAGGTAATTACAACATGAGCATAAGTACATCGAGCGAAATAATCCAAATAAGAAAACGCTCATGTATATACCATATAGCTCAAATTGTAAATACCTATATATAAGAGGGTTTTAGTATTTAGGGAATTACAACACGAGCATAGGTACGTCAAGCGAAATAATCCAAACAAGGAAACCCTCATGTATATACCTTGTATCTCTAATTGTAAATCCCTAAATACCAAATCCAAAATCTAATACATGAATAATAATAAAAGAAGACAACCTCATCTCAGAACTCAAATCCGGTGTTATATCGTAACTCACATAAATGTCATGTCCAGTCTATGCAAGTATCAGTGTAAATCTCAAGGTCTAAGCTGATGTCCAACACAATGGACTAAAACTAGATGTAGTGGATGTCCAACACATAGACTGCATATGAAAATTATCCAACACATGGACTGTATGTGATAAATGTCTAACACATGGACTACACATCATAATTGCCCAACACATGGACAAGATGAAATATATGAACAAGTGCATATACCCTAATTTCTCACGTGTCTCGGTGTGCAAACCTAAACTCGTGTCCGCATGTCATCTCACATGTAAAGATACAGGTTATACAATAATTTCTAATACCCGTTATTCGAGGCGACTCCTCGTTCATATTAAAACACGCAACAATAATAAACAAGCATAAACAGTTTCAGTTAAACTGAAATAACTCAAACAAATCAAAACTGAGGAAAAACTAAAAATCTCCTCATCAGCCGACTCATGAGTCGACTAGGATTGGTCGACCAGACAAAACACAAAACTGTAATTTTCCCATCAGTCGACTCATTGGTCGACTCATCAGTCGACTCGTAAGTCGACTCATTGGTCGACTGAGCAGAAAATCCCCAGTTTTCTGCTTATAATGATTATCTACAAAAGTGATAAACAAAAGTTCTTTTTCGTCATGTCTAACCATATATTTCCGATTCTAACACATGTATGTCAATAGAAACTAAAGATTTGCATGTAATTATTTACATTAAAACTCTAAACTTGTTTATACGTGTTTAAAAACGTCTTGAAAACATTAAATCACTTGAAACCCACGTTTAAAACAAATTCTAGATCTGGATCTACATTACAAAAACGTTGATGAGCTTTTTACTAACTGAAAAGTGTAGATCTTGTAACTTATAATGTAAAGCATCTATTTTTATGCACAAAATACATTTTAGGCTCAACAATCCGAAATAAAAACTCAAGGAAACTATACAAACAGTGGGTGATGGTTGGGCGAGATGTTACTCGCCTCTGATATGCTAGAACAACCCCTGAATTCGAGAGAGAAAGATCCCCTTCGCTGTACCTCGCCAACACCCGCTGAAATCCTCCGAAAATTCCCCAAAAATCACTAAAAACGAGCTAAGGTTTGAGAGGAGAGAGGGGGCTAGGGTTTCTCTGATATCTGATGAGTTTTGGGGTTGGTTTCAGGTAGGAGAGATTTTATGTAAGCGGTCAAACCCGAAACAAAACCAAACCAAACCCGCAAAAGAAAAGAATCTGGAAATCTGCCCGTAAGTCGACTCATTGGTCGACCCATAAGTCGACTCATGAGTCAACTAATCCGACATTTTTCTAGATTCGTGCATGTTTTGCTAATTTGACAAAACCAATGCACAAAACTCCATAAAAATACACTCCTACACCACTGATAACTTGTTATCAGGTGTATCTATGACCTCAAGTCATTAATCATAATAGAATTATTTATCACTAATAATTCACATATACTTCTAACAAAAAAATACGGGGTTTTACATTTAAATCCTTTCTGGTTGCTCGATTGGCAAAGAGCGATCGGTTGACCAATAGGGCCTTTTTCAAGTGCATTTTGTGCACATTTGCCATTGATCAACTAATACCCTAGGGTCAGTTGACTGTCACTTGTTTTCTTTTGTTTGAGGTGATTTTTCTTGCACGTTTAATCGTGAACGCGAGGTTTGAGCCATACGATGATACACGTCCAATCATGAGTATACACGAGTAGAGTCGTAACACGCATACGGATATTCCAAAGAGGATTATTATGGGTATTGTTTCGATCATGTTTGAGTTAACAATTAATTATAATATGTATGATTGTCTGGATATCGTTGATGGGTACAACTCAATACTACTTGGGATAGTACGTTGATATGCCGTTAGTATAGTCCATTGAGTCAGGATTTTAGGATACCTGATTTGGTAGTCCGTCTCGGACGGTGATACGATGATGCTAGAGAGCTGTACTTCTAGGATACCTGATGTGGTAGTTCGTCCCGCACGTTGATGCGATGAGACTAATGAGCTGTGTACATATTTAGGATGCCTGACTTGGTAGTCCGTTCCGCATGATAATGCAATGAGTTATAAAACCTTATGAGATATTGTATTGTGATATATCTGATAGCCTAAGTCTTTTGATGAAGCTATTTATGAATACAATTCATCACTGAGTTATATTATGACCACATTACTTCGCGTTTGGAAATTAGAGGATATTGCGGTAACTCTACTTTTCTATTTTGCTTTCCTTTATCTTTTATTCTTAGTTTGGAATTGATATTTAGCGATTCACAATTTGAGGCATATGGTATATACATGAGGGTTTCCTTGATTGGATTATTTCATTCGATGTACTATGTCTCGTGTTGTGGGTTTCTAAATATTAATCTCATTTAGATACATGGTAAATGATTTAGCTAGACTATGCAAAATAGATAGAGCCTCCATCACATTTAGTAGCCCTTCTTCTAAGGGCAGATGGAGATGATCCTGCTAAAGTGCTTTGACGCTGTTGTTGTTTTTCTTTTTTTTCCCTTCTTTTTAGGTAGCGGATCATAGTGTTGGAGAGCCGTAGATTGATGGATTTATAGCATAATCGTCGTCACTTATTTGTAGTTGGTGCTCCACCGTAGTTTAATGTTTTCTTTCAGACATTTACAGTTTTGTTTTATTTTGTAAAAGCTATGTGCCTTAGTATTATTTTCAGATGACTCTTATGTATTGAGATATTTCACCTTTATTTCAGACATCAGTTGTATTTTATTTTACTCGAATTGGGACATGATCATATTTATAGGATATTTCTTTCTATGTCACGTCCATTGCATCTATTGCTCTTATTTTTCCTGTTTTGTACCTACACTTGTCATTGATCCCACTAGAGAGGAATTATTGTGATGGTGAAACATATTGTTGCACAGTATGGGTACATGGCAGATTTGACATCTAGGTTCACCTTGGACTGTAGCCATGTGTGAAAACAGAGGCGTCACAGTAAACTCATTTTGTAGATAGGGACCACTCTTAATTCAGAACGCCTTCCATAATTATACATTTACATTGCGATACATAAAAAAATTTCTTCCATTTTAATTTTTGTTCTTCTTCTGTTTTAATGATGAAGATGAATATTTGTTTCACAAGGACTAATCTCTTGCAATGTAATTTTTTATTTTTCTTTTTTTAAGATTTTATTTATTATTTTTATTTTATACTTATAATGTAGATTTATTTTCTTGCTCTTTTCTTTTATGCTTTGTACTGTAGATATATTTTCTTTCTACATTTTATAGTTTAGATTTTAATTTCTTAATTTTAATTTCTAGTATGAGTAGCTAATCTCTTTAAGATTTCTAGGATTTGATAAAACTAGTTAATTTCTTTTTAATTTATTAATTGCTCTCTTTTGTACTTAAAATAATCATATTAAAGATAATCAGCTAGTGAATTAATTAGTAGAAAGAGAATTTCATTGGCTATGCTCATGTTAAATTGTTTGATAGTTTATGTTTTTTTAATTCTAGGTTATTATCTAGTTGTTTACTTGTTTTCATAAGTAGTAATATTGCTTGAATATATTTTGATAGATTATACTTATTTTTAGTAACTTGATAGTCTATGCTTAATAATTCCATGTTAGCTTCAATCAATGCCATGAAATTGTGCCGACAAGTTAGAAGTAACATCATAAGAGGCATATCTCGACATGGCAATGTCAGATTACGGTGTCTTACAGTGTATTCCCTGATCATCTTATTTTTTTGCTTTTTAGAAAGAAGTTTTGCCATGGTAATATTAGATTATTCCTCATGGAATTACAAGAGGAACTTCAATTCTAAATTCACTCATGATCTAAGTGAAGCCTCGGGCAAATTCTGAAATCAGTCAAAGGCTACCCCTTGAAGGGTGCTAATAAAAAGTCGTGCCATAATGGCGTCATTACCCACTACATTCCTAGTTTATTGTGAAAGTAGTAGATATGTTATTTCAGAGAACATTTACCATCAAACATATGCAATATTGGCGGCTTGAATTTTATCGGATAGGGAACCATGTCCCACTCAATGGGATAAAGTCGGATGATTCTAACCTTCTTCAGCTCAGTTCATTGAGAAAGAATATTGAGCTACTTTTAGATGTCCTCCAGGGCTTTTGCTTCCTTGCTTGGCTTTGAAGGTATTATCATCTCCGATCCTACATGTTCGGAATCTGCATTATCTTGATGCTCTTGATCTTTTTCTTAGGAGGATTCATCGATTGCCTTTTCCTCTTTAAAGAACTTGGTTGAGTTTGAGATGCTTATAAGAGTTGCTCGACCATCTTTTCTACATGTTTGATCTGCTCATCTGAATCTTTCTTTTGGACCATCATTTGAGCAAAAAGATTTTCTCGGTCCATCACATCTACATCTCATTATCATCATTGACTTGAATTAGGGGTCGCATTTGATATTATGACAGAGTTGGCATCGCTAGAATTGGGTTGGTTCACTTGAGATAACGTCTGCAATGACCGTGTTTGGAGGGAAGAGAAGTCGATAGGAATTGTTGCTCCTTGCCTTAACCTAGTGTGGTGATACACACCATGAGCTTCTGGCAATATGGATCTAATACCAGAAGAATACACTAGATTGGGTGAGCTATCTGTACTTTCTTTATCATTTCTAGAAGTCACACCTGTCATATTGATAGTGAAGACTTGTGTTTTACACTTTTGGGTACGTTGTCGTTATTTAGTCCGAACTTCTGAAGGCTCAGGACTATGACTAAGACGGCTGAATGCTTATTCCTTTTTAGGAATAACTTTACATTGACAACTCTTTTAAACTACTGAGACTACTTCTCTTAAATCACAAGTAGTTCCAAGTTGAGGGCGTTCTTCAACGCCGACTTTGCCACTTTTGGCCTTCGAACACGAACGTCGCTTTCGGCGACATTGGCCCAGCTTTTATATAGCGCAATCAGCATTGATGATATTATTCCCTTGCAGGAATTTAGATGAGGTATTACCCCCAATCTGAGCTTCTATCGAGGAAGTATAGCGAGTATCACGGCATGCTTTAAATCGAACTCCTAAAGGAGTTGTGGGCTGATGTCTGAGATCAACATCTTTATCTTCGCTCAAGACAAAGGTCGAGTTTTCTTCACACTTGGCAAAACTCATTTAGCTTCTAATGAAGCTCAAACTATCTTTAGCAAAGGTTGCCTTTACACATGTGGTGGTCGGTTTAGACCTGAGATTCGCACTACGGCAAATACTTCAACAACTATGTACTATCACTGTTAATGAAGATTGGTTCGTGGAAATGAATTCCTTAAACTTTGTTTGGTCAAATTCAATGACCAGCGATTCAGCAAAAGACCAGAGGTTCTTAGTGTCGATGTGCGACGTAATTTACTCATTGGAGGAAAAAGTAGACTTCAGCAGAGTCACCATCTTGTTTTGGGTCTTTTTACTATTGCAATTAGCGCATATTACAATAAAAAGAATATGATGAAACACAGAAAAAATTTATATTTCTGAGTTTCTTTTCTGTGTGTCGGTGGAACGTCGATATTGTGTTCTATTGATGCACCAATTAAGACAATGAGTTATTTGTTGTTGATGGGAACTTAGTAACTTAGAATATAGCTCAGTCTTCTCTTGGCATTTCTATTCAATTAAATTGTAAGTGAGATAATAGGAATTTCTCTCTGCGTGTGAGTTGATCTCCCTATATTTTGGTCCTGGGGGCTCAAATAAGCAATCTCCTCTTCTTTTATAGGCTAAAAAAGAGAGTAAACGACCTTTAATTATGGATTAAGTGGCCATTAAAATATGAGATAGCATGGAACGACTAAACGGCTAGTTAGCGAGGTTCGCTGACTTGGTGAAGTTCATTGAAGACGGGGACAAAGATCGCTGAAGACATGGGTGAGGCTAGGTGAAGACATGGGCGAGTCTTTTTCGGAACCATAGATGACTGGGTCCACTTGGATTGCCATAAGTTAAGTTCGCTGACAGACGAGTTTTGTTTGTGAGTTCAAATTTTGACACAGAATTCAACTTGCAATTTGGCCAACTAATAACGTCTTTTGACTCGGTCTAAGGCGTGAATTGGGAGTCAAGTCGCTCTTAACTTGGTTGAGTCGAGTTGAGATGGGCTGCATGGTGAGGTTCGCATGTTTTGTTAACCGATATTTTCTACAGCTGGTTGTGGGTTTGGCTTTGGGCCCATTCGAAGTGATTAGTCCATAGACGTTTACTTCTTAGATCCAAGCTATACATTAGCATGAGTAGAAATATATTTTGACCATCTACATGGTCGACTAGCATCGAGGTCGAGATAGGGTACTAGGACGAGCAGGTCATGGGCGAGTGCGCTGGCGGGCGAGTGCGCTGTGGTTGAGCGGTCGAGTGGGTTGAGGTAAGCAGGTTGTGGTCGAGTGGTCGATCGACATTGAGGTCAAGTAGGCTAGCGACAATCACAGCAGGCAAGCAGGCGTGGGCGGGATCTGGCAACAGCTCGATCGTGGTTGAGCTGTCGTGTTCGAGAGCGATGCGGTCGTGGCGGGAATCGAGGCAGGTGGTCGTGGCCAGGACCTATGGCGGTGCGGGCGTGGTGACAAGTACCAGATGGTGCAATCTAGTGTGGGGGCGATGAGAGTTGGGTGGTAGTGGGTAGCTGCAAACTAGGGTTAGGGTTAGGGTTGGTGATGAGGTGGGACCCGCTGATTGTTTAGATTTGCAGGGTTGAGATTTGATGAGGGCATTGATTGGATGGCTCTGATACCATATTAAATGCAGAGCAAATTGGGAGAAAAGGAATCAATCTTTATTTATATTGGTGTCTATATATACAATGTGAATAGAACTGTTCTACTACTCTACTCAATGCAGGATTAAACAAAGAGCTGTAAATACAATATCTAACACTCCTCAGGTTTAAATAGAGTCGTTCTTCCCATAATGTACTAAATTTATAGTTCCTTCTAGCTCAGCTTCAAAATGATTCAGATCATACTATCTCAAAAATATTCCCCTGTTTGCAAATCAATTGCAACAATAAATGTACGTACCATCTTCACAAAAATTATGTGCAGAAGCATAAACTTCTACTGCACATACTTTGAAAGATTGAAAATGAGCAAAAGTAAGAGAGCTCACCTGCCAGTCATCACCATGACTGCAAGAACAAGTACGCTACCACATCTATTGAGGCAAAACATCCTTGTAGGCTACATGACCATCAAAAATACGAGCAAAAGTCCCAAGAAGTGCATTTCGAATCAGTAGGAGCTTGAACCCAGGCTTCTAGTGCATATTCTTTTTTGTTCAAAGATTAACTGAGCAAAGGAACTTCAGGCAATCTTCCAGAGTCATATTGCCAATTAGAATCTAAAACAAACAACTTGTCACAAGAACAAGTACACAACTACATCTATTGAAGCAAAACAACTTGCTAACCAAGCAGAATACAACCAAGAGCCCCAACAATTGCGACACAAATTCAGTAGCATTTTTCCCTCTCTAAGAGCTTGCAGCAGCGGCAACAGGAGCTGAATAAGCTCTACCGCTGCCACCAACCTTTCCACTGCCACCACTAACACGACCACGATGAACTTGACGCCGATGCTCAACCTCCCTCTTCTTGCTACTCGATCCTGTAGCCGACCCTGCAAAGGTATTACTACTCGACCCTCCACCCCTTAATGTTGATCCTCTACCCTCCACCTTTGACGTATCCTCCACTTCCTCGTTCGACTGCGAAGTCCAACACCTGTCAGTCGAATCCACCGAATTCATTTCCCAATTAGACATCCATGGCTGACCACCGACGCTATTGCTCCCAGCTGATTCCTGAGGCTCCATATCCTCGCCTGAAACATACTTGTGAAGACTAGGTTCTGTCAAGTCGTCCTTCACTTCCATCTCAGATTCCACAAATGCGTCTTTTGAATTCAATCCCCTTTGCCCAAATCGACCATTTTCGTTGTTGGTCTGATCTGATGAAGATGAGTTGAGATCGGCTACTGCTTCGAGGATGGAACAGGCTTTCGATACACAAGCTGGAAGAGAGAAGGGGGTGTTTTCTGGGTTTAGGCCCAGAATGTGGTCGAAATCTCTGGATGATCTTCTTGAGGATCTGCTCCTTGTCACTGTTGGATGGTTCCCCTTTGGGTCTTTTGGTTCTTCAACTATTTCGGGCTCTGATTGCTGCTTCTCCTTTGCTCTGCAGCTCATCAACTGATCGCGAACGCAGTTGGTGACAACGGGATTGCTCGAGTTTCTCTGATATAAGCATCATCATATTAGAATAAATGTGAAATACTTAAGAAAAAAATTTGCGAAATTCAGTACAGGATTTAACCTGGGTATGAGTTTGGAGTTGGGTTTTTTGACTCTTGTTGGCGCCGCCATTATTGTTTCCCTTGATCAAGTTCTCGTCAACTTCAGCCATCGGGCTTCTTCTATAGGGGGATTGCTCCTGTTTCCTCGACGAGCTCCTGCTAAGCGACGGCTGAGGCTGCTGAGCCATCATTGCATTCTCATTCGAAGCTCTGGTTGGATTAGCAGGAGATCTAGACCTTGGCGATGCATTCCTCCTACAATTAACAGCGGCAGTAGCATTGGCAGCACCACCAGCAACTCCCTTCTCTCTCGCGGGAACAGAAACCATTTTCGTCGGTTGCTGCTGCTGCTTCGTTTTATCACAAGAAAAAGCAGCAGCACCAGCAGCAGTGCCTTCTGGTCTCCTCCCTGGAGATCGACTGACTCTTCTCTGGCTCCCTCTTTCTCTGCTCCCTGACCTCTCTCGGCTCGGAGTTCTCCTACGAGGAGAGGACCTCGTGCTCTGCTGCTGGTGCTGCTGCTTCTGGTCCCAGTCATCTTCTTCGTCTCTGCTCTTCTCATTATCAAAATCAAAGCTCCTCTTCGACCCCGAATACTTTCTCGCTAGAGTATCGCCGGAGGCTTTACCAGAGGAGCTGCTCCTCTTCGACCCCGAATACTTTCTCGCTAGAGTATCGCCGGAGGCTTTACCAGAGGAGCGTTGTAGCATTGAGCTCGACTGGATTAGTGGGCTTACAACTGGGCTTTTTCTCCTCTTGAGAAGTAGCGGGGGATTTCTTCTTGGGGGTTTGGGTGACAACGAAGACTGGTTTCTTTTCCATTTGCGGAGGGGGTTTTGCTTCTTTCGGTGTTGTCTCCTCTTTGGCTGCTGCACTGGCGTTGGCGTTGGCGTTGGCATCGTTCTTCTTCTTGCTCTTCTTCTCTTTTGGAATTGGGATCTTGGGCTCAGCTGAAGCTGCAGCTGGATCTGGAGGAGCACAAGGCTCCTCCTCCCTCTTCTTGCTGAAACAAACGCCCATTTTTTTTTTTTCCGTTTCAATTCGGAGGGAGAAAGAGAAGGGTTAGTTTGAATCGAAGGGTGAAGGGATTTCAGGCGATAATAGCTTCTTATTTGAATTGTTTTTATTTATTTATTTAGTGGTTACGGAGAGAGGAGAGAGAGAGAAAGGTGAAGATTCGCGGGACCCGAGGTGGAGGGAAGGGGACAAGGACTGGAACATAAAAGACAGAGGGAGAGTAGGAATGAGGTCGGAATTTCAAATTTTAGGATCACAATTGGGCCTCAGAATAGAGCCGTTGGTAGTTTTTTGGGGCCCATCCCAAGGATTTACCCGTATAATTCCATTAAAAATTTTCAAATTTTGGGCGTTTGAATGGTAACGGCTAGATCGTTGTTTTTTTTGGGGGGTCGGGGGTTAAAATAGTGGCTGACAGCAGAAGGAATCGACCGTTATAGGGCATCACGTGCGAGCGATGAGCCCTACGTTTTTGTTATCCGTTCTCTCCACTTTGACTGAGTTCTGAAGCTGAGGTAAAGAGCGTGACACTGTAGCAGTTCTCTGTTAAGAGATCAGGTTAAGTCCACCAAACCCCCTGGACTTTGGGGGATACCCCAGTAATCCCTTTGAACTTTTTACCTTTGGCGATGTCTTATACGACTGATCTGAACTTTTAAACTTTCTCACCAAACTCTACTAAATGTAATTTGCAAATAAATAGAATTCCTTGAGAGGAAAAAAAAAACCTAAATTCTAGAGGAGGGTTCATTGCGTGTAAATGACAAAAGATGAAAGTTTGAATTTTTTTTTTCTCTCCAGAACGCTTTTCTTCTCTACAAATTCCATATAAAGGTCCGGTGATAATAATAATAATAAAGTTCAGCCTAGCTATGTGAAATTAATCAGGTGCATCTTATCTATTTTAAAATAGAGTAAGGGACACATAATCCCCTACACCTTTACCTTCATCTCTCAACTAATTTAGATAACTTGCACTTTGATCTCATAAAGTTGTCTCGTCTCCAAATTTTGCTGGTCTAAAGTTTATTTTTGATACCTTGATGCTCCAAACTTTCGTTTAAATTTCAACAAAGTGTCAAAACAAAACTTTGAAGGACATCAAAGTTTAAAACGACAGACAACTTTATGACAACAAAATCCAAACTATCTATCGATTTATTAGCACTTACCTTGAGAAAAGGGTGTTATTTGTAATTTCTCTTTCCAAAAATGAATATATGGAGGTGCTTAGTGCTATTAAATGAGGTGAGGGGTGTTAATTGTCCCTGAAATTATAAATGAGGTGTTCATGAGCAATTTTCCCTTTAAAATATTATTTTCTATGCTATTTATCGATTTATGTTTTTTTTTATGTTTTTTTTAGAAAGATTGATTTACTTTCTAAATCATGTTAAATTCATCATTAGCTTACCTTTCTTGGACAGTATCAAAGAATCTAATTAGGGGCTGTTTGGTTCGTTTCTTAGATATAGGAAAATGCATTTCCATGTACAAAAACACAAGTTTTGAGTTTTCCAAACTTTTCCAAGAAATAGATTGTTTCGCTTTGGTTCGCACAAAAAAATGGTGGGAAACCAATGTATTTGTTTTTCTTGTGTTTGGTTCGTATGGAAAAAAAGGAAAAACTTTTGTTTATATGGAAAAAAGCTGACGTGGCTACAGTTTTCGTCGATTTCACGAGGTTGGGGAAGGAATTGGGGGAGAGAAAAAATTCTGATGTGGCAGCGATTTTTACCGAGTTTCCCTTCTTCAACCCTAGCGGACCAAAGATGGGAAAAAAAAACCGATGGAAAGCTTATATCCTACGTGATGTGGAGGTGGTGTAAAACTTTTCCACCGAGTTAAAAAACGAACCAAACAGCCCCTTAGAAAAAAGTAATAAATTTTGAATGGTATTATCAAAAGACAATAAAAGTTTGGGGTTTCTGCTTTTAAACCCAAAATTTGACCCCCATTTGTCAGAAAACCCATTTAGTTTGATCTAAACCTATAAACCCGAAATACCCATACCCATCTACCCTTAAACCCAATTGACATCACAAATGGCTATAAAGAACTTATTGTGAGCCTCACTCTGCGAAATTCCCAAAATAGTCCTCCCTTATTCTCTCTATCCGGGTCGTTTCTCATCTACGTCCTCCATCCACGCGATGATGACATTAATTGTTGTAATGGGATGAAAAAAATATGGCGCCATTAAACCCGAGATTACCAAAAAATCCCCAATTGCTCTTCTTCTTCATTGCCCTCTCATATTCTCTCACCTCCATTAATATTTTTTCTCTCTTCTCATAACTATCATTTAATAGAATTATGATATAGTGGTTGAGATCGGATTTGGTGTTTGATGAATAATAAAGAAGAAGACATTATTGCTTGTAATCATTGAAAAATACTTGTCTGAAGTTCAAGATCCAAGAGTTTTGTGAAGAATTAAGACGCTCTGTTTCTTTTAGAAAACCTCTATTTTTAAGTAAAAGACACTTTTTTATTTAAGAAAGCTCATATCTTTCGTTGAAATCATTGTTAAAGAGAAAAAATCATTTAGTTTTTTAGATTTAGAATTGAATTCAATATGTTTGTCTCTATGTAGGAAGTGGTTCTCTTTGTCTATCTTTATATATATTTCTTTAAAAATTGTATAATGTCGAATCCCTGCAATTGAGTAAATTATAAAAAATCCATCAACGAAATTTTACTTATGGCATTATTAGGGCTCAACAAGACTATTGTTTTCCTTATTATATATTTTATCAATATTTATCTAAGTAACTGATGGGTATCTACATTTATTTCTTAATTTTTGTAGATTTCCTCAAAGAAATGAGTGTTTTTTCCATTAGGTCTGCTCACTTTCTTGAATTTGTAGCTTTTGTGAAGTTTCTGAAAATATAAGTTTTGATTCCCTTGAGGTATTTTATAATCTAACTTTATTTTCTTAATTATGAAGATCTATATTTCCTATCAACCGACTTCACAAGAAATAGTTACTTGATTCCATTGAATGTTAAGGGAAAATATAATGATTTAGTAAATTAAGTACAAAGTAGAGTCAATTGTTGTGCAAGCACATTGCAATTGAGTTATAAAGTCTCTCATGCCAAACTATTAGTTGTGTTATTGATGATATTGATGTCTTGATGATGATGAATGTAGATTACGGTTGCAATCAGAAAATTGTCAAGGTGCATGTTGATTTGGAAAGAGAGATTTTATTTTGGCAACAACCAAGCACGATACGTATATGATAAAAGTTTTTCAAATAAATATGAAATACAATTAATGTGCAAAAATAACTAGTCAAAAGCATTAGAAGTTACTAAAATATGTATATTTTTCTATGTTAAGAACTTTATTTGATATGTTGTAATTCAATTTCTAATCTACGCAGAAATCCTACCATCCCACTAGCGGAACAACATGTTTTATTATCATAGAATCCATCTATTTCACATAATGCATTGCAATAAGTTAAAATTTCAAGTCGTCAGATTCCTATCTGATGACATCATGCAATTAGAAGTGTTGGTCAAGTAACATTGAACACTTAAAGTAGAGCTTAAGAAATTATTCCATTGCACTAAGTTTCGGGTATAGATTTTCTAAGAATAAACCGAGCAAAGTGAGTATGAGTTGCATGGCTCTAAATTGTGAATGGTGGGTTCATTGTATTCAACGAGTATATAGCAAGCGATTCTATGTTTAAAAAATTAGTGGTGCGCATAGCTGCCTTGCCAAAGGTGTAGGGGAGAAGGATCACCCCCGGGCATCTCAGAAGTGGACAACTAATCAAGTGCGAATAATATTGAAAATCAATCCATCTACCACATAATTGATCTTAAAAGAGAAGTTTCATAGGGAACTTAACATGGAAACCTCATATCATAGAATTTGGTGTGAGGGGGAAGCTCTTTGAACAGCACTTGTATGGATCGGCAAAACAATTGTACAACCTACTTAGATGGTACAAAGAGAAAGTCATGGAAAGGAACCTGAGATCATGTTAGGACTGTGTCCGTGCAGTCAACTTTGTTTGATGAATAAAAACCTTCACATTTATCTAATATATATTTGAGATATTTTATACATGTTACAAGAAGTTAGAATCAAGTTCAATATTAATAAAAGCAAGATGATAAATTAATCATAGCTAATTCTGAAAAAATATCAAGAACAAAAATTATTTTTGAGTATATGGGAGTATTTGCCTTGTTATCACAAATCTACAAGAATAAACAGACTCAATATAGATATGTACAACACAAGATATGAATGTTTTAGTTCAATAACATCGAAATAGTCAGCAACAGCATTGAAACATACATCAAGGCTGAAAATTGCATGGGCTATAACTTTTAACATGGTTATCCAAATCATTATTATAATAAATTTTCAAAAAGCTCTTGATCTGATCTATCTAATCATCGATGGTAGGTTAAGATCATCAATGGTTTACAATAACTCATCGATAGTCCATGGTCATATTGATGTTTTTCCTGAGAAGTAAACAGTACCATCAATGGGTGAATGGACCATTAATGGTGAACTATTACCCATAGATAATTAAGTCCGGTCATCATTAATTGAGTGCTAGATTTGTGATTTTTGATCTTTTTTGGACTCAATCTTAGTCGTTCATTGTCGATGGTATATAGGCTCTATCCTCATGATTTCCAAAGATATTC
>NC_033803.1:43460760-43572451 GCF_001876935.1 Asparagus officinalis
GAGGGAGGGTTTTAAATTGGTGAAAAGGTCATGATCAGGTTTCTCAAAAAGCATCCTCGACGTCATTCTTCATCATTTGATCATCAACCTTCGAGGAGTCTGCCCTTGAATGTTATCATCTACATAATTCTTCATCAAGCTTCACTTTAATTTTTTGAAGGATGGTTTGCTAATCAAAAAGGCTATAAAATCTTTCTAGTTGAGCTTAAATATTTTTTTTTTTTGTATCAGACTTGTTTTTACGGTGTACTCAAGCTGGAGTGAATTGGGGCGTTTATGGCATACTCAAGGCAAGCATACTCAAGCAAGTGATAATTGAGGGTTGGTACTAGTTAGGGTTAAGTGTTGCTCACTATGGAGAGTTAGGTTAGACGACTGATTTCGGATAAATTCCAAGGTGCGGTCTTTGTGAGCCTACTAAATTGGTTTGTGATTCAGTAAAACTATTGACATAATGATGAAGTCCCTTTATGATTAAGAAGAGTGAATGTAGGATTGTTTTTTAAACCACTATAAAAATCTTGTGTGTGCCTTGCTTGGTTTTTGGTTTGGTTGTTTGCTTTTATTTTTCTATATTTTATGTTGCATATTTTGTATTTTAGCAAAAAAACTATAGTAAACCTATTCATCCCCCCTCCCCTCTAGGTTTGCATCTTGGATCCAATAGACAAGTCTTTTATTTGGAGCATGAGGATGGAAGGTTTACTTGACTATTTGTCTCATACTGCGCTTATTGGAAAGGTTTTGTGGAGATGAAAGGATGTTTCTAATAGCTACTTGCATTTACGGAATAGAGAATGAAAGCACTTGTGAGAGCTTTTTAGAATGCATATGAGGCATCCTATTTAATACAAAGGATCCATACACTCTAGATAACGAGTTCGTTATTATCTCTGACTATGATAAAGGCCTTCAAAACTCTATTAATAATTTTTTTTTTCATGGTCATATCATTCATATTACATATGTTATCTAATGGTTATTTTCAAAATAACCTTTTAAAGAAAGGGCTTGCTGCACCTCTAAGGGATGAACTTGTGCAAATTATGAAGTAAATTGTTTATGCATACATGTTGCAAACTTATCATACTGAATGCAACGAGCTAAATTAGAAATCGCCTATCATGAAATGTTGAGGATGAGCCCAGAGGATTGCGCTAATTGTTCTTTTCCTAGGAAGAGGTAATGTGTAACTAATTCTTGTTAAAATGGATTAATTTATTTATGATGAAGTAATTTTAATCACATTACCTGAATATTTCAACACAATATTAGAATATTATATAATTGAGTAATATATTATGTTCTAACAATGTTGTCTAGTTTTTGCAGATATAGTTGGTTAATATATGTTGAAGTCAATGTGGAGGACCACCCATGTAGTTAACGTCAATGGCAAGTGGTTGGCTTGCCTTGCAAACATGCAGTTGCAGTAATCATGTACAAAGATCAAGTTCTATATCCATATACTGTCAACTATTTTCATGTGGAGATATATCACAAATGTTATTCTTTGCATATATATCCCATTTCCTATATTGATAGACTCATTGTTATCGATGAAAATATTATGATTCAACCACCTTTGACCTCTATTCAGTGAGACAGGGCAGAAACAAAGAGAATCTATTTTGGTATGAATCCTAGCAAAGTCTTGAAGTGTAGTAGATGCAAGGAGTATGTTCACAATCATTGAACATCTAAGAAACTAGCGGCCGATTAATATTCATCAGATTGTGTGTGTTATTTAGGATCTATTTCATTATGTAACTACCTATAATAGTATTGTTGATGCTAGTTATCAAACAAGGGGTTTATTTATGGATTAAAGTAAAGTTAGGGTCCTTAAACCCCTTTAGATGATTGCTTTGGATCTTACTATTCTTCCCTGCACATGAAGAGCTCATGAGAGGCCAAAGTTGGATTCTCTGATTATTCCTCCGATGATCAAGTCAGCGTCTAAATTTAAGTGGGAAAATATAAGATAAATAGTGAGAGGAATTGTTCAAAGTTGAATGACGACAGAAGAAGTTACTGTAGGCGTATAAAATTGCTTATAGGTCCCTTAGCATAGCTCGGCACAAACCAACGAACCAACGAGGCGACGAGGTTGACGAATCGCACGCAAGCAACGGAATACATCCATTCGCGTGCGGAATCAAGCCAACGGTTCGGGGAATCAACGAGTCATCCAAATAAGAGCGGACTCGGATCGAATCACGATCGAATCAAGATCAGTTTCGGACTCGAACCCAGAAGTAGATTTACTGCCAAAACAGGAATCAGATTTACTGCCAAATTAGATCAACAAATCAGAGTCTAAGTCAATCGACAAAACGGGAATCACGGACAAAACGGGAACAAACGACAAAACGACGGAACCCAAACACCCTGAGGGGCTCGGCCGAAACCGAGCCACCCAACTCTGCCGAATTGAAGATTGAGCTCAGAGTTTTGAAGACTTGAAGACTTGAAGATTCAGATCTGGTTCTCGGCGAGCGTCCACGTCACAAAAGGCAGGAGTTCGAGAGAGGTAAAAATCGGATCTGAGATCTACACGAGGCAATACTCCGGATCAAAGCTTGGCCTTTGATCCCGAGAATTAAGGGCGATTATTTCCTTGGTGAACTAATCCCCCCCGGCTATTATTTCCTTCGCGAAATAATACCCGTCGAATCGTGTAGATCCGACCGGATCTAGATCGCGCGGTGGTCCACGGATTAACCCCGGCGTCGGCAAAGAACCCACACAAAGCGAGCGACCGCAAAACAGGAGCTCGCGATTTGTTCTAAAGGAGAAAGTTGTAACTTTTTTTATTTTCTTTGATCTCGTTGTAACCGGATCTAAAAAAGACCGGATCTTTTGTAACTCAAAAAGTTATTATTTAAGATGACAATGAATTCAATGAAGGTAATTTTCACCACGAACAATCTGGCGACCACAGTGGGAGCCACCGATCTTGCTACCGAGATCGTCACGTCGTAGCCGTGGATTCCGATCCCGATCGAGGAGGAGGTCGAGTATGAATTCGACCAGGCCAAGTTCGAGGAATACCTTTCGTCCTCGTCCGGATCTACCTCCCCCCGCAAGTCCAAGAAGTTCTCCTCCAGGAGAAAGGCTCGTTGGTTTGAAGCTGCTCGGGAAGCCCACGAAGCTCTCAACCCAACTGACGCCGAAGTTGCGTCAAATGAAGTTCCACCGACCTCCAATCAGGTCAACCCAATTCCCTCGCGGGAAAAATTATGTCTTTCTTCATTGTTGATATCATTGCTATCTCAGTTAACAACTTTATGCGTTACAAAGATCCGGTCTTTTTATAAGATCCGGTTACAATGAAAAATCAAAGAAAACAAAGTAAAGATTACAATTTTCCTTATTTGTCGAACTAATCGCGAGCTCCTGTTTTGCGGTCACTCGCTTTGTGTGGGTTCTTTGCCTGCGCCGGGGTTATTTGCCGTGGACCACCGCGTGATCTCGATCCGGTCGGATCTACACGATATGACGGGTAATATTCCACCAAGGGAATAATAGCCGGGAGGGATTGTTTCACCAAGGAAACAACCGCTCGAATCTCGGGATCTAAGAACCAAGCTTAGATCCGGAGTGTGATCGTGTAGATCTCAAATCCAATCCTCTCGAACTCCTGCCTTATTTGGCGTTGGTGATCGCCGAGCACCGGATCTGAAAGTCCAAGTCTCCAAGCCTTCAAAGTTGTGATCTTTTTTAGATCTGAGTCTTCAATCCAGCAGGGCTTCGCCTCTCTCCAAAATTTCCAACCTCTGAAACAAATGAGCACAAGGCCTATTTATAGGCACTCAGAACTGTGCATTTGCACAGTTCTGAGCCTAGCCACCCATGGGTGGCTCGGCCTTGGCCGAGCCACCTCAGGGTGGCTCGGCCTTGGCCGAGCCACCCTGGGGTGGCTCGGCTTTGGCCGAGCCACCTCACTCCAACGTGATAAAGAAATCAGGGCAGCTATGCGCACCAATTTGCGCATTGAAGTCCAAGAGCACGCCGAAAATTCACGCCCAAACAGGCATGTTTTGAGACGGGTAACTTTTGAAAGCCCAAAGAAGGCGATCCAACCTCAGATGGAAACATTATCATCTGATAGTGATAGTGTTATACCTGAGAAGTCGTGCCCGCACACGATAGGTTACTCCGACTGTCAAAATGACGAGTTGTACTATCGTGCTGGGGGTACGAATAAAACCAGGAAAAGGAGTCCCCGAGAACAGGAAACTCAGTGCCCCTGTTCCAAACTCATTCGGGCAGTATTGTCTGAATGCAGCTGCATCAAGGCGGTCCCCGAACGAGTTTCGGTTTTCGAGAGGCTCAGTACTGAAACGCCGAAAACAAGGCCTAGGCGTTTCCGACGAAGAAGAACGGTGGTTGAAGATGGAGAATTTCCGAGTGTCACCACCAACATGTCCAGCAGAGGGACATCGGCGCGGGACAATTTAGAATCGATTCTGAAAGCATACCGGCCTAGAACCCGTCTGCAGTCCGGAACCATCAAGCGGACAACCTATGGTAGGGTTCGAACAAGACTCCCTTCAGAAGACAAAGAATCTGATGCCGGCTCCGCGGTCGCATCAGATAATACGGTATCCAGCGGGGGACAACCCCGCGAGGCACTTATGATAAGTGCGGAGCAAGTGGCCAAAATGCTTGAAGACGCCTTAGCTAAGCAACAGGAAACCTTCAGGTTCGAAATGCAGATGGCCATGCAGAACATGAGAGAAATGCATGACCAGCAAATCCAAGCATTGACGAACCAGCAAGGCGAGCCAAGTCGTCGTAACCCGGTTAATCTGGAAGATGAGGACACAAATGCGAATGAAGCTCGTAATACCAATAATCCTCCCGTCAATGCAGGGGGTGGTAACGAGAATGCTAGTGAAAACACAGATGAAAATCTGAAAATTAAAAATCTCGAGAGCAAAATCAATACATTGATTTCTGCTCAAGAGATGAAAAAGACGGGCAGTCCTTGTCCATACCCAAGAGAGTGGGAATCAATCCCATATCCGGCGAAGTTCAACCTAATTAACTTCACGCCGTTTAATGGGATGGGTTCACCTACTCAGCATTTGATTTACTTCAAATCGCACTTGGGAGTTATCTCCGGCAATGAGCCTCTGATGGTACGGTCCTTCGTTGGCACTCTGCGTGGAGCCGCCTTCGATTGGTATCGCCGCCTCAAGCCAGGAAGCGTAAATAGCTGGGACGACATGGAAACCAAATTCCTCGCTAACTTCTTCGACGACGACACAGAGATATCCATCGGATCGTTGCTGGACGAGAAACAGAAAGATGGGGAATTGGTGGACACCTTCGTCAAAAGGTTCCGGAACAAGGCGATGAACTGTCGGGACGACTTGCCACAAAAAACCTCGCACTGGACGTGTTGGAAGCAATGGGGACAGCACCGTCCAAGACATGGAAGGATCTGAAGGTCCGAGGAGAGCAGGCCGAGCGATTCATCAGAAGAAAGAAGGCGGAGAGAGGCCAACAGGCGAATAATGCTCCGCAACAGAATTTCGTCCCACGGGGGAAATGTAAGGCACATGCTAATGCAGTTGATGCTAATCAAACCTTTCAATTGCAACCTCAGCAACAACAACAGCGACAGCAGCAACAAGCACCACAACAAGCTCGGGGGGCAATGGCAACAACGGCCTCAGAAGCAAAAATCTTCAGAGCCGAGGTTTCCTAAAGTGTACTCCTTCAAGGATGACGAAGTTCCCGGCATCTTCAAGTACTTGTTGGAGAACAACAAAATTCAGCTGCCAGTGATTGTGGATCAAGAAGGGGCTAGCAAAGTGACGGATCCGAGGTATTATGCATACCATAGAGCGGTCCATCACCCTACGAAGTCGTGCTACCACCTCAAGGACAAGATCCAGGCGCTAATTGATGTAGGCGTCATAACCCCGAAGCCGTCCAAGAATGTTGGAGCAAACGCGGTTTCAATCAGTTTTGGATCAGTGCCCACGGCATGGTTTGAACCAAAACGCATCACCAAAGTGGGAATGAAAACAGTAAACGACGACCCGCATGGATAGCGCCAAAAAGGACTTGTACCACATACAACTCTAAACGGCGAAATCCTCTGGTTCACCTCGACCTGATTGAAGATGAACAATGGGCCGGGTCGTCATCCAAGAAGAAGTCCAAAGAGAAAGGAAAGTCTTGCTGCGGAGTCTCTGCTATCCCAGGAGAAGATGACGAAAGAATACAAGCTTTTCCGCTCTCTGAAGAAGAGCAAGAAGTTTTGGGAACCCGAAGCGGAAATGAGTATCACTACAACTATCCACCACCTAGTGAGCGGGGGGTGAATAAACGGGGACCAGCCAAAACTCTCACGGAGATGGGGGTGATTACAAGTCCTACACCGGACGAAGAGGCTCGACGACAGGGTTCTGCTGTGAGTATTATGCCGCTTCGCTTGATGCACTTCCTTGGTATTCCAGTTAGCAAGTTGGCGTCCACAGGCACTGTTATCTACGGGTTCAATACCAGCGGGTCAAGACCTTTAGGTAAAATCCGGATAAAGTGTCAAATGGGAGATTTGAAGACAGAAGTCACATGTTATGTGATTGATGCTGAGACGTCGTATAACTTACTGTTGGGTCGACCTTAGATCCATAGTAACGTTATAATCCCCTCAACTCTCCATCAGTGTTTGAAATATGTCGACGCTGATAATAGGGTTAGAACGGTGGTCGCGGATAAGCAACCATTTAAAGGGTATGAGAATTATTTCACTGATTCTCTCCTTTATGGTAACGAATCCGATACTGAATCATCGGCCCAAGGCACGGACAGCGGAGGAGAAGCTGATACCAAAGCCGGATTTGATTACAACGGAGGTTATGTTTTAAACGACATTGTACCCTTTGTAATCAACCTTGACGATGATCAAACGTCAGAAGGCAGTTGTAACTGGCAACTTGCCAATAATGAAATAAATAACGATTTAGAGTACTCCCTGTCTCTTGATGATGTGATAAAAAAGTTATATGATAATCCCGATTTATATCTGCCGCTTTGATCGTCCTATGTAGCAAACAGCATTCTTTCGGAACAACCATGATCATCCCGAACAAAATAAGAGGCGCAAAAGAAGTGATTTACGGTAAAGGAAAAAGCTCTCCATTACCAGATCATTTCCTAAGTGAAGATGAAGATGATGACAAATCTAGTCGGCATTTATCTAAGTATAGTCCAGAAGCGCGTAAGCTCATGGAAAAGCAGGGGTACGGTTTCACACTCGGAGAAGGTCTATACTTCGATCGAGGTACTCGTACTCCAGCCAAAGCGGTATATGTACCAAAAGGGAAACCCGAGGATTATTATAAGTATGGGCGAGGCTTAGGCTATGTTTCCTCGTCTGATGACGAATGTGGTTGGCAAATTATCGATCAAATTGCTATCAGCTCAGCTCTGATGGACTCCTCGTTGGTAGCTAAAGTCTTCGTAGCAACCTCCTCCGTCTCGGTCAGCTTCTGCTTCAAAGATTTCAACTCCTCAGATAGAGCAGTGTGGGCTTGCTGATCCTGTGTCTTCGTCATCTGAAGAATACTCAAAGTCTCCACTTTCTCATGGAGCTCTCTTCGGAGCTGGTCTATCTGGGTCTCACAAGAGGTAATAGAAGAGTCAAGCTCGGTGAGTGAAGATGATTTAGCAGCAAGGTGGGCCTCAACTCGGACCACTCGATCCCGCTGCACCTGAATGTCTAACTCAGCAAGAAACCTAGCATCGCGCCATGTCTGTAAGTGAGTATCCAACTCGGCAGCGATGAATGAAGAGGCACCTGCATCCCGGAGCTCACGAAACATCTGAAGCTCACGCTCTAGGCAGTCAAGATCATCTACAATAGACTTCGTCAGATCTGGGTACCCTGCATCCCTTATTGAATTTATCTTAAGATCAAGGAATTGCTTGAACTGGTGAAGGGAAAGTCCGTCGTGGAAGAGCTTGTCAATCATAGCATTCACAAAGGAGAAGAAGGAACGGATCTCTATACAGATGACAATCTTTTCTGGGTCGCTGTCTGATAATAACTCCTTCACAAGGACGTGAAGCCGAGAAGAAAGCCCTACACAAAAAGGAGAAATCCGTCAAAAGCCTTGATGAAGAAATGAATGACATTCCTCAATTTCTCAAGTTATACCTTCTTCCCCTTGAATCACTGGGGGTGGTGGAGGTGTAATGGCTGGGGGTGTATCAACTAGTGTAGTTTGTCCCACAGCCGGCTCAACAGGATCAGTCTCGACAAAAGCTCCTGTCAAATACAAAATAGAATTTTTAGATGCACCATATTATAGTTGCATTAGTCAAAAATTGACTAGTCCTATAATTAACTTGAGAAGAGCTACGTACCTTCAGAAAAACCATCCTCGGGATTCTTAGGGAGCGTAGACTCAGGAAATACATCTCCACGCAACTGGTCATCAATCTGAGGAGAACCATACATAAAGTGGAGCATAGGAGTGTCCACAAGCAAGCCTTCCTCGTCAAAATCATCAGTCGAGAAATCTGACACAAGAGAATATAAGTACGAAAGGAGAATAAAGAGACTACGACCAATAGAAATGAGTTACCTCTTATGGGTGCGTCAGCCTCTCTATTCCCAAGATCCACGTTTGCCTCCTGCAAATTATAGGCTGGTCTATAGGGTAGATGTTACCTCCATCACTAGCAGGATCGTCACTGGCCAAATCCATATCAGATGCTCGCGAAACTGCACGCGGCTTGCGGGCTAATCTCTTCCGCCTAGCAGCAGGGACAATAATCGAAGGTCTCGCCTGGGGAGAAGGACGGAACTCTTCATCTTGGTCAGCTGTGGTCCCTGAAACATCAAACCATTGTCAGGCTTAATAATTCTGGAAGATAAAGGAAAAGAGTAAGAAACCAACCTCGTTCAGAATAGTCCTCATGATCTTCAAGATCTCCGCCTGAAGCTTCATCAGCAGAATGAAAGATCTTCTTTCCCTCTTCGTCAATTCGACGGGTCTTGTGCCGTGCCCTTTGTGATCGAGCATTCTCCCAAATCATACGGGAATCAGCCTAAGAAGCCTCCTCAGCCTCTAGCTCTGCAATCGGCTTCACAGGAATGGTTTTATTGGCTGCTAACAACCACTTGCAGCTTAGGAAGGTGAGGTTCAACTGCTGCTCAGAACTCGGGAGACTGAACTTAGCACCAGTACAGCCCGTCACGGTCCACAACCATGCGCGAAGACCGTCCACCAAACCGCCGTGGGTCCGAAGCTGCTGTCGTGGATTCCCGACATAAAGCTGATCATAGCCAAACTGGCGAGCGAATCGGTAGGGTAGGTATGGCTCTATGAAACACTGATTCCTCACCCGGAAAGTCAGATAACCCGGCCGGATGTTCACCGGCCAGTTAAAGCAGCCGATGTCCAAATGAGTCCGATACTCCCTCGGCCTCTCCTCATCAATCAGACACTCGTCGTATCGGCCGGAGAACTGCGAAAAACAAGCGAAAAATGCCCAACACTTGTGGACCTGTAGCTGCTGTCTGACGTCAGAGAATCCTCGCCCCTCCCACTTGCCATTCTCAAATAGCTGTAGTAGGGGAGCGGAGGGGTCTGTGGCATACGGTACTGACATCATATCGGAACGATGAAGGACGAACCAAGCCATCAAATAAGTGTACGGAAGCTCCACCTTAATAGTAGGAATCTGAGCCGGCGATTCACTTTCCTTCCGTGTAAAAGCACTAGAAATCTGTCGAAGCCCTCGATGAATGTTAGCCACCATCACCGGAAGAAGCGAAAGTTCCTTTTTGTAGGCAAGCTGAACTGCTGGGTAGAGCACCTCCAATGGCAAGATATCACTAGATTGATATGGGACCACGCATTTCTTTAACCAGATAGCGAGGTAACCGGCGAGAAGGGTCATCGGTCGAATTGGCGCGGTCGCATGCCACAAGAATGTTTTAAACTTGGTCCCTGTAGGAAAACCACTCTCAGGACTGCTAGTGGTATAGGAATGAGCATCAACCTTCTTCAATAGATTATTAACCCCTGAAGGAGTGAATGGTGCCAGCTCACAAATAGCCTCGCCAGAATTGCTCTCTAGATTCCTGAACAGATAAGACGCAAACTGCTTCTGGCTCACATGGGATTTAGCACTCTTCGCTAAGGGTTCAGACTGCGCCAAAGCGATATGATAGTGACATGTGAGGTCCTATAAAGTCTCATAGCGGTCGGGCATGCGATCCTTCAGCTGACTCAATTCTTGGTTGGAGGGAAAATATTCCTGATATAGCATTTGTCCCATGGGCAAACCAGAAATCCTGTGCATCTCATGGAGGGCCAAGCCCAATTCCCCTTGCCGGGTCAGAAAAGTGTTCGAGTCCGGGTTGTAGAGCTCGCACAAAGCGAAGAAATGCTTCGTGCTAACAGGCAAACCATATATAGTGGCACGAACGGCTGCATACAGACCACAAGCGTGCAACTCCTCGCTCCATCGGCTCAAGACGTACTTCGTCATGCGAGTCCACCAAAGCTTGTCCAAAGAATGGACCCAACCATAAAACCTGTGGCGTGTCGCAGGCATCTCCCGTCCTAAAGCAGCGAGGCGATTCTTCAAAGTAGAAGCAGAGGCAAGAAGCTCGTTACGCGGCGGTGCATCCAACCCCAATACTCCAGGATGCAATCCAGTGATATGACTCCTGCTCGAACCAGGAGCTGCCTGATGAGTGATGTATCCGCAGTGAACCCTCTCATGCTCCTCCGTCAAGCGCCACGACATCTCCCGTGTCACAGCCTGACGCCGGAGCTCAGTCAACGAACGATGCCGAGGAATCTTCGGCAAATATATGAAACCACTGCCAGTCTTATGAAGCCACTGCTCAGCATCAATAAACACGGTATCCGGATCCCTAGCAGAATCGCCAAATAAAAAGTCGGTCTTCGTGAGAGGCTGAATCGAACTGATATCCTTCACGAGGGGCGCATCTGTAATCAACTGGCGAAGAGCTCGATATCCACCTTCCTTCACCACTTGGGCAACCTCTGTCGACATGCCCGAAGCAAACCGAGGAGTGACTGGGATAGGGGAAAAATCATCGGAAGTCGAATTAAAACTCGCCACGACGCCCGTACACTGCGTGAGATGAGAACGCCCCAGAAGGATATTCCACTGGAAGCAAAAATTTAAACAGTCGTTAGTCTCAATCATAAAAGGAAGTTGAACTCATCCTACGAATGGGTAAGATAGAGTCACTGCCTTATAAAGGGTGAGACGATTTGGCCACATTATGCACTTATAAGATAGGGTATATCGACTATATATCCCTGCCTTATAAGGCACAATGCAGCGTCAAAACGCCCCCTTTATTGATTTTGAGATATGGTTTTGACCAAGCAAAACATATCTTTAAAGCGTCGATCCTCGCCAAGGAGAATCAAGGCTCTTCCCGATTGCCTCACCAAGGAGAACAAAATGGGGATAAAAAGGACCAATTTGTAAATTTCCAAGAAAAAATGGACTAATTTGTAAATTTCCAAAAATAGCTCACCAGCATAAGAGAGAGACGCGCCACCAGCCGACGCGGTAGAGGATTGACCCCTCGCAATACGAGACATAGAGACCTGAAATTTCTAAGAAAAAATGGACTAATTTGTAAATTTCCAAAAATAGCTCACCAGCATAAGAGGGAGGCGCGCCATCAGCCGACGCGGTAGAGGATTGACCTCTCGCAATACGAGACATAGAGACCTGCAAAATAAATTAAGGAATCAGATCCAGAAAAAGTTCCTCTTTTTTGCAATTCTCCCCCCCTGAAAGGTGAGCTCGAGGCGCCAAATCTTAATCCTAACCCTCGCATGCGACCCCACAAATTCATAAATTGAATTAAGCATAAAAAATGCTAAAATAGTTGAGGATTTACCTGAGGAAAAGCTCGTGGATCCAATAAAAATCAGATCTTGAAAGAGGCTCAGACCACGCGCTCGAGGGGCCTGAGAGAAATTCTAAATATGGAAGTTTGGAGGGATTTCTCAGTCAAAGATCCAAAGGAAGACTAGATCTAATACAACTATGAGGTTTTGAGGGAGAAAGGATGCTCGAGGGAAGAGAAAAGTGAAAAAAAGGGAGAGAGGGGGGCCGGCCCTAATGAAGAGGAAAAACCCTCTTTTATAATGTTGAACCAAGCCAAGTTGAACCGGACCAGACCAAGTTGAACCGGACCAGACCTGGTTTGAACCAGAATTCAAATTGAAGCTGAATCGAGCATCGAAACAACTTCAAATCGACCGAGAGTTCAGTCCTTGGTTTATTCTTACCTCTCCCACATATTCGGAAGGATCAGAAAATTTTTTTAAGCCGAATTACTGCTTTTTTTGGCTCATTATCAAGCCGGTTCAGCTCATTTGGGCACATAAATTACTCCAATAAGGTATATGAGTATAAACTATTCCCTATTTTTGGTTGAGAAGTTCCTGGAGAATATTTTTATAAATATTCTTAAGGATAACTCAACAACACTACGCCGGACAACGCGTCGCAAATAAAAAACTCAACGCCAACAATCGATAGCTAAAGATTAGAAAATCAGGAATTGACTTCAAGTTTAAAATTCCGACAACAGTCAGACAATAAATACAGCACCGGAACTCTTACAGACATTCGACAAAGCACCGAATAGCCTGGAGGATTGAAGGAATCAAGAACGGAAGCCATTCCAAGGTCCCGTTACACCGACTGAAGGTTGGGACAATCATATCCAAAGTATTCCAGACTCTTCTATAAAAGAACGAGGCTGAAATACTTTGGAGGGGGTATCTGTAGGCATATAAAATTGCTTATAGGTCCCCTAAACCAACGAGGCGACGAGATCGACGAATCGCACGCAAGAAACGAAATACATCCATTCGCATTTGGAATCAAGCCAAGTGTTGAAGCTCAGGGTGGCTCGGCATGAGCCGAGCCACCCAGGGGTGGCCGGCCACTTGTGGCCGAGCCACCTCAGCCTAGATCTGTGCCTAGGCACAGATCTGGGTGCCTATAAATAGGCCAAGGGTTGTTCATTTGAAAAGGTTGGAACTTTGAGAGCCGAAACTCTGCCGAATTGAAGATCGAGCTTGGAGTTTTGAAGACTTGAGGACTTAAAGATTCAGATCTGATTCTCGGTGAGCGTCTACGTCACAAAGGGCAGGAGTTCGAGAGAGGTAAAAATCAGATCTAAGATCTACATGAAATCATACTCCGGATCAAAGCTTGGCCTTTGATCCCGAGATTTGGACGATTATTTCCTTGGTGAACTAATCCTCCCTGGCTATTATTTCCTTCGCGGAATAATACCCGTCGAATCGTGTAGATCCGACCGGATCTAGATTGCGCGGTGGTCTACGGATTAACCCCGGCGTCGGCAAAGAACCCACACAAAGCGAGCGACCGCAAAACAGGAGCTCGCGATTTGTTCTAAAGAAGAAAGTTGTAACTTTTTTTATTTTCTTTGATCTCGTTGTAACCGGATCTAAAAAAGACCGGATCTTTTGTAACTCAAAAAGTTATTATTTAAGATGACAATGAATTCAATGAAGGCAATTTTCACCGCGAACAGTTACCTTATACAATGCAACTTTCTTTTATAGTAGATTGGAAGGGCATAAAGATAATTGTGGCCGCGTCCAGGCAGGCAGCTGACTTAGCAGGTGTCTTATAGGTGTCGGCCGTAGGCGAGGATGAGTCATCCAAGCAATTAGTGCGAGGGCGATAGCAGCTACTTGGTGCTGACTGGATCTGATGAGTCATAAAGACTATGGGGGCTAGAGTATTGATGACTCTGACAGCATACTTAAGGCAAGGGTAATTGGTTGTCGGCAGGGGGTTCGAAGATACGCTGCCTCTCTAGTCGTCTGCCTAAAGGTCGACAAACACCACATTTTTAGTTGGTTACGTAAGTTGTCGGTTAAAATAGTAGGCTGAGTGTGGAGTCTTTTGGGCTTGACCTAGAGAATAGGTCCACAAATATCGCCTTTCGAGTCGGCCATGTAAGTTTTTGGCTTATGGAGTCGGCCACATGAACAACTCAAGATATCGGTTGTTAGAGTAATCTAATTAAGCATGGAGTGGGACACACGTCGGCTTCCCAACAGAGATTAACACTTGGTTATTTTATAGCCTATAATAGAGAGTTAAGTTTTTCGGTTGTTTCTTCGACGATCAAGTTAGCATTTGAACTTGAATGGGAAAATATAAGATAAATAGCTAAAGGAATTGTTAAGAGTTGTATGGTAGTAATAGAAGTTACCTCATGCTGTACAACTTCTTTTTATAGTTGATCAGAAGGGCATAAAGGCAACTATGGCGGAGTCTAGGTAGGCGGCTAACTTGGCAGGTGTCTTATAGGTGTCAGCCACAGGCAAGGATGAGTCATCCAAGTAATTAGTGCGAGGGCGATAGTAGCTACTTGGTACTAACTGTGTTTGATGAGTCATAAAGAGTATGGATGCTAGAGTAATGATGACTCTGACAACGTATTTAAGGTGAGGGTTTTTGGTTGTTGTTGGGTAATTTGAGGGCACACTGCTTCTCTAGCCATCTGGCTAAAGGCTGACAAGCACCACCTTTTCAATCGGCTACACAAGTTGTCAGCTTTAAGAGACGAGTTGGCCTTAAAGGAGGCAGAGGAAATAGTAGTGAACACTGCAGAGATCATAGCTCAGCTGGCAAGGTTGAGTGCAACCGCTCAGGCCGAGAGGACAGAGAAGAAAAGGTGGAGGCAGTAGAAAGTGAGCGGTCAGGGTCCTCATGGAAGTACTGAGCTGACTCAGGCTGGGTCGAAAGGAGGAGTGAAAGCAAGTGCTCCCGTCTCAGTCCAGGAAGTCAACCAGCATCCCCTAGCTCTGAGTGCTTCCCTCCCTGAGCTGACCAAGATTGCCATCCTTGATGAAGTATCCCCCACTCAGCTTGTAGGGGAAGAGGAAGTGGCTGAGCCTAGGGAGGCTGAGGTCCGCAATGGAGAAGAGATGGCTCAACCTCCTCAGTCCGAGCCGGTCCAGAGTCTATGAAAAGCTCCAGCCAAGGAAGAGGCGGCCCTACCTTTGCCAGCTGTGGAGTCGACCGAGATAGCTCCAGCTCTAGGGATTAGTTTTAAGTGGCCCTTCCTCCACCGTATCGATAAGCTTGAACCAAACGTGTAGGGTCACTAAAGGAAATGTTGATCGGCTTATTCAAAGATGGCCCTCGATATGATAGGGAGGCGTATGCAGACCACCGATATGTGACCAAGCGATCTCTTGACAAGAGGAGCTCAGTTTTGGAGTCTCAGATTGTCTAGTCTCGGGCCTTGGAGCAATTATATCTCCTTAGTGATGATAAAATCCTCTTGGGGATGCCCACTATTGGCCTTCACCAAGCCCTTAAGGGTATCTTTTGTGGGGGGGCTTTGGTCGAGCAAGAGATATTCTCCTAGCTTGAGCTCGTGCAAGACCTTCCTGCTAAATTTCAAGAGGTGTTGGAGCCCGATAGAGTGGCTCAGGAGGAGGTTGAGAAGAATGTTGCTATTATGGAAGTCGATCTGGCTACCTGGAAGCGGAGCGACGGGAAATGGCGTTGGGAGCTAAAGACGCGTGATAAAATGATTGAGGGACTCAAGGCGTGCTCCACTAAAAAGTTGGCCACCATCGAGAAGCTCAAAGAAGATGCCGACCATCTTTAGCATGATATCCTCAAGCAGGATGGCCAAATGAAATATATGGAGGATGATCTTGAGCTGAGAGATGGGAGAGTCGATCACATTTTAGCACGCCTAGCTAACACGTTAAGACGTCGACAACTTCCAGGAACAGCTAAAGGAGGAAGTGGTCACCCATGAAGAACTAAAGAAGGAGGTGACTCGAGCGGCATTGGAGACCAAGAAGCAACGTGAGTCTCTTATTGCTAAAGTGCAAGCACTATAGGGTCACATCGACTATCTCGAATCTGAGGCTTACAAGGTGGAAGTCATAAATAAATACTATGACAGCCCCCTAGGCAAGGTAGAGGTGGATCTTCCTTGTAAAGCCAGCTTTGATTTCCTCATGGGGAAGATCCCTCATGAATCCTGACCCGCCCCGGACCGTTTCCATTACCCCTCCCGAGGCGCCAAATGTCTCGCTATCTTGAAGGAGATAGAGATGAAGGCATGCTTATGCTGGATGTAGATGATGGAGATGAAGGAGATGAAGTGTTAGAAGAAGGCTTCACTCAAGATAGCTAGGTCAACTGGCTTGGGGGTGACCAAGGTGAAGAAGCTACCACCATTTCTCCTTGACCGACTCCATCTTCTAGTCGGTGCCGCACTTCCTAGCCCTACTCCTGATCCAAGTCAAGCCCCTTAAGAACTTCATGTATTTTTTTTATTTTTATTAATGCACATATTGATGTATACACTTTTGATAAATGAATAAAAGGTCACATTTTGCTTCTAAATTGATATATCTTTCTTGCTTGTATTTGTGTCTATCTACAATTAACCTTGTTTTGAGATTCATAATTGAGATTACGTTCTGGTAATCCATATTTGATAGAGTCAAGGTGGCTCAATAAGGTTTAAGCTTATACTGGGCCCTAGGCAGGTTGACCTAGCTATCTTGAGCGGAGCCTTCTTCTGACACTTCATCTCCCTCGTCTCCGTCGTCTACATCCAGCACAAACATGCCTTCCTTCATCTCTATCTCCTTCAAGATAGCGAGACATTTGGTGACTCAGGAGGGGTAATGGAAACGGTCTGGGCTAGGTCAGGATTCACAAGGGATTTGCTCTAGGAGGAAATCGAAGCCGTCTTTACAAGCCAGAGCCACCTCTACCTTGCCTAGGAGGTTATCGTAGTATATATCTACGACTTCCACCTTGTAAGCCTCGGATTCAAGATAGCCTAGGTGACCTTATAGTACTTGCTCTTTGGTGAGAAGTGACTCTCGTTTCTTCTCGGCCTCCAATATCACTCGAGTCACCTCCTTCTTCAATTCTTCATGGGCGGCCACTTCCTTCTTCAGCTACGCCTAGAGGCTATCAATGTCTCGACGTGCCAACTAGGCGTGCTCAAAGGAGATCGCACTCTTCCGCCTCTCAAGCTCAAGTTCATCCTCCATATATTCCATTCGGCCATCCTACTCGAGGATCTCATGCTGAAGATGACCGACATCTTCTTTGAGCTACATGATGGTGGCCTACTTTTTAGTGGAGTGCGCCTTGAGTCTCTCAATCATTTTATTACATGTCTCCAGCTCTAAGCGCTATTTGTCGTCGCTCCACTTCCAAGAGGCTAGCTCGACTTTCATAATAGCAGCCTTCTTCTTGGCCTCCTCCCAAGCTACCCTGTCGACTTCCAACACCTCTTGAAATTTACCAGAGAGGTCTTGCGTGAGCTAAAGCTGGGAGAATAGCTCTTGCTCGACCAACACCCCTTAAAAAATATAACCCTTGAGGGCTTGGTGAAGGCCAACAGTGGGCATCTCCGAGAGTATTTCTTCATCCCTGGGAAAACAGAATTGCTCCAAGGTTCGAGATTGGACCATCTGAGACTCTAGGACTAAGCTCCTCTTGTTAAGAGATTGCTTGGCCATATATTGATGGTCTGTGGATGGCTCCCTATCATATGGAGGGTCATCTCTAAACAAGCCGATCAGCATTTCCTTTAGCGCCGCCCATCGGATCAAGCTCATTGATACAGTAGGGGAAGGTCCACTCAAAGCTGATCCCTAGAGATAGAGCTACCTCGGTCGACTCCACGGCTAGCAGAGGTAGGGCCGTCTCTTCCTCGGCCGGTGCTTTGCCTTTAAGATCCGGCTGACATAGTACACTAGATTTTGGGTGTTGTCAGAGCTGATGGCTTTGGGGAAGATAGCCAAGTAGAGATATAAGATCTACCCTTCTTTGGGCTGGCTCAGCAATGGTTTAGTAATCAAATATCACTTGAGGTCCTTGAAGGCCTCACTGTATTCGTTCGTCTAGCCCATGCTTCCCTTCAGTTTCTTGCTTCCTCTCAAGGTTTTGAAGAAGGGGAGGCTTCTCTCATTAGATTTTGAGGGGAAGCGACCCATTGCTACTATTTTTTCATTCAACCTCTTGACGTCCTTCAATGTGCGAGGTTTAGGTAGCTACTCCATTATGGCTATCTTCTTGGAATTGATTTCAATGCCTCGTAGAGTGATCATAAGCCCAAGGAATTTTCTTGATTGTACCCTAGAAGCGCACTTGGCCAAGTTGAGCTTTATGTAGTAATGTCGGAGGACAAAGAAGGTCTCTTCAAGATTTGATATATGAGACGACACCTAGTTTGACTTCACAAGGATGTCGTCCATGTGCGCTTTCACATTATGGTCGATCTGGGGCTTGAAAATCTTATTGACAAGCCTCTAATAAGTGGCGCCAGCATTCTTAAGACCGAAAGGCATCACCTTTAGATGACTAGCTCTGGAGCTTGCTGTTCTTCCATGCACATGAAGAACTCGTGAGAGGCCAGAGTTGGATTCTCCAATTGTTCCTCCAATGATCACGTTAGTGTTTGAACTTGAGTGGGAAAATATAAGATAAATAGCGAGAGAAATTATTCAGAGTGTCATGACAACGGAAGAAGTTACCTCATGTAGTACAGCTTCCTTTTATAGTAGATCGGAAAAGGCATAAAAGTAACTCTGGTTGAATCCAGGCAGGTAGCTAACTTGGCAAGTGTCTTATAGGTGTCGGCCACAGGCGAGAATAAGTCATCCAAGCAATTAGTGTGAGGGAATCAGTGTTCGCGGGGAAAACTGTTTTCTTCATTGAAATAATTATCATCTTGGATTACAAAGATCCGGTCTTTTATAGATCCGGTTACAACTAAATCAAAGAAAAAAAGTAAAAATTACAACTTTCCTTTTGTGAACAAATCGCGAGCTCCTGTTTTGCGGTCGCTCGCTTTGGTGGGTTCTTTGCCAACGCCGGGGTTAATCCGTGGACCACCGCGCGATCTAGATCCGGTCGGATCTACACGATTATACGGGTATTATTCCACGAAGGGAATAATAGCCAGGGAGGATTGATTCACCAAGGAAACAATCGTCCAAATCTCGGGATCTAAGACCAAGCTTAGATCCGGAGTGTGATATCGGGTGGCTCGGCTTTGGCCGAGCCCCCGCGGGCGATGTTTTCCGATTTTTTCGAGTTGTGTCCGTTTTCTGGTTTTGTCCGTGATTCGGTTGATTGAGACTCTGATTGGTTGATCTGATTTGGCAGTAAGTCGGATTCCTGATTTGGTAGTAAATCCACTTCTGAGTTCGAGTCCGAAACTGATCTTGATTCGATCGTGATTCGTTCGAGTCTTTTCTCGGTTGGATGACTCGTTGATTCCTTAACACTTGGCTTGATTCCGAACGCGTATGGGTGCATTCCATCGCTTGCGTGCGATTCGTTGATCTCGTCGCCTCGTTGGTTCGTCGGTTTGTGCCGAGCTATGCTAGGGGACCTATAAGCAATTTTATATGCCTACAGATACCCCCTCCAAAGTATTTCAGTCTCGTTCTTTTATAGAAGAGTCTGGAGTACTTTGGATATGATCGTTCCCACCTTCAGTCGGTGTAACGGGACCTTGGAATGACTTCCGTTCTTGATTCCTTCAATTCTTCAGGCTATTCGGTGCTTTGTCGAATGTCTGAAAGAGTTTCGGTGCTGCATTTATTGTCTGACCGTTGTCGGAATTTTGAACTTTGAACACAGAACTGACCCTCGACTGTCGGCGTTGAGTATTTGTTTGCGACGCGTTGTCCGGCGTAGTGTTGTTGAGTTATCCTTAAGAATATTTATAAAAACATATTCTCCAGGAACTTCTCAAACCAAAAATAGGGAATAGTTTATACTCATATACCTTATTGGAGTGTTTAAGAAGCAGTTTATACTCGTATACTTTTCGGAGTATTGATTCTTTCATTGCAACGCGTTGATAGGCATTGACCTAGGGTTACGCGTTGTCCGGCATTGACCTTAGGGTTTTGAACGTCGTACGTTGACTTTTTGATCGCAACGCGTTGAATGGCGTTGACCTAGGGTTACGCGTTGTTCGGCGTTAACCTTAGGGTTTTGAACGTCGTACGTTGCTCAAGTCACGAGACCAACTAATGAAGCTGATGCGTCAGTGACTCTCGTATTTATAGGATTTTTGGCAAATCCCCAGCCATCAACGGGTTTGATGCGCCTTTACCGACTACCGTTTGAGTCGGGCTAGCATGCGGATTGTTTTAAGTCCGTTCCGCATGTGACGTTATGCTAAAAGAGTTAACTCTTTTAGTGCTACGATATTGAATACGTAGACTTCGTCTTTCTCCTGTGAAAAGACTAAACAGCAACGTGTATCAGACGTTGACTTAGGATTTTTGGCAAATCCTCAGCCCTCAACGGATTTGTCATGCTTTTACCGATTACCGTTTGAATCGGGCTTACATGCGGATTGTCTTAAGTCCGTTCCGCATGTGACGTTGTGCTAAGAGAGTTAACGCTCTTAGTGCTACGATATTGAATACGTAGACTTTGTCTTTCTTACGGGAATAGACTGCCCGGCGACGCGTGTTAGGCGTTGACTTTAGGATTTTTGGCTAACCCCAAGCCTTTAACGGATTTGATTAGCCTTTACCGACTACCGTTTGAGTCGGGCTAGCATGCGGATTATGTAAATCCGTTCCGCATGTGACGTTGTGCTAAAGGAATGAACTCCCTTAGACTTGATGCTACGACTTCGAATACGTAGACTTTGCCATTGCTACGGGAATAGGCTACCCGGCAACGTGTATTAGACGCTGACTTATCCCTACTTAGGCTTCGGGATAAAATACCCCAAACTAGCATTCTGGTATCTTTTTCAATCGGTAAAAGACTAAACCGGCGACGCGTGTTAGGCATCGGCATATCCTTTCTTAGGATTCAGGAAGAAATTCCCCACGCGTGTAAGGCATGGATTTTGGTGTTATTAATAACAACCTGTCACAATGTTGAATATGTGAACGGGTGTTCTTTTTAACGGTTAAGAACTAACCGGCAGCGCGGGTTAAGCGCAGACTTATCCTTGCTTAGGTTTCAGGATAGAATACCCCAGAATCGAACTCTGGTGTCTTTTTGTACGGAAAAAGACTAAACCGGCAGCGCGTGTTAGGCGCTGACTTATCCTTGCTTAGGATTCGGGATAAACTTCCTATGATGAATCCTAAATTCTTGGAAAATGGTTGGTATGGGAAAGGAAGAATTTTATATTCTATCTCCCGACAATGAAGAAGAAGAATTTTATATTCTATCTTCAACTGGAAAGGAGACTCGAGGTGGGATCTCCACCCCCAGAATCCGGAAAGGTGAAACTGAGAGTGGGATCTCCACTCCGAGAATCGAAAAGATTCGGATAACCCTAACTGTCGGAAGGTTTGATTACCGAACTAAAGATGAATTTCTCGTTTATCGAGAGTGAATTATGGTTTTGACCCTAACTGTAGGAAGGTTTGGCCAAACAGGAGTTTGAGGTGACCCTAACTGTAGGAAGGTTTGATCACTCGATTTGAAAGTGGACCTCTCGTTCATTGGAGGAATCGAGAGGGGATTTTGACTGTGGTCCTAACTGTAAGAAGGTTTGACCAAGTGGGTGTTTTGAGACAATCCTAACTGTAGGAAGGTTTGATCGCTCAATTTGTGGACCTCTCGTTCATTGGGGGAATCGAGAGGGGATTTTGACTGTGGTCCTAACTGTAAGAAGGTTTGACCAAGTGGGTGTTTTGAGACAATCCTAACTGTAGGAAGGTTTGATCGCTCAATTTGTGGACCTCTCGTTCATTGGGGGAATCGAGAGGGGATTTTGACTGTGGTCCTAACTGTAAGAAGGTTTGACCAATTGGGAACTTTACGTCCAGACTCTAACAGAGAGAGTGTTGAGTGCACAGACACGGTGAGAATGGGAGTTCTTATTCATTACATTGCTGTGGTTTTGGGAACTTCCTGTTACATAAATCGTCCACTCCCAGTTTCATCTGTGGAACTGGTTCGGACATTATTATCAGTTACCTAACCGGGTTATCCTTAAGAATATTAGCTTAATATTCTCCAGGAACTTCCTGTCAAAAGTGGGGAAACAGTTTAGACTCATATACCTATTGGAGTATCAGGGAGTAGTTTAACCTCTTATACCGGTCGGAGGATTGAGAAACAGTTTATACTCGTATACTCTTTGGAGTTTTGCCGTTCTTATTTGGCTTACCTTAGCGTTATGACGCCGGCTTCAACCAAGGTCTGAATGCTATTCTTGAGAGCAAAGCAATCCTTGGTGGGATGAACGACCCTCCTGTGGTATGCACAGTACTTTGGGTCCGTAGTGTTGTCAGCTTCCTCCTGATTTGTGATAGGTGGTAGCTTGATCTTGTTACCTTCAAGGAGGGATTCGAAGATGGCTGGAACGTCTTCGTCCTTGAAAGAGTACTCTTTTTGGAATCTCGGACCCGAAGTCTTTTGCTGCCTTCGAGATTGCTGTTGTGACGCTTGATTAGCACCACCAGCAGCTGCAGGTGCCTTGCCCTTACCACGAGAGGCGAAGTTTGAGTCCAGCGGATTATCCGTCGGTTGGTTCCTCTCGGCCTTTTTCCTTCTAAGGAAGCGTTCGGCTTGTTCACCCCGAACCTTCAGATCCTTCCAAGTGTCAGACGGTGCTGTTCCCATTGCTTCCAATACGTCTAAGGACAGATTATTATCCCGACAATTCATCGCTTTGTTCCGGAACCTCTTGACGAAGGTGTCGACCAACTCCCCTTCCTTTTGTTTCTCATCGAGCAATGATCCGATAGACATCTCGGTGTCGTCGTCGAAGAAATTTGTGAGGAACATGGTCTCCATATCGTCCCAGCTGTTCACGCTACTTGGCTTGAGGCGGCGATACCAATCGAAGGCGGCTCCGCGAAGAGTGCCGACGAATGACCGCACCATGAGAGGCTCATTGCCAGAGATTACCCCCAGGTGTGATTTGAAATAAATCACATGCTGAGTGGGGGAACCCTTCCCATCGAACGGCGTGAAGTTGATTAGATTGAACTTCGCCGGATATGGGATCGATTCCCACTCTCTTGGGTATGGACAGGGAATGCCTGTTTTCTTCGTCTCTTGAGCGGAGATCAATGTGTTGATTTTGCTCTCGAGATCTTTGATCTTCAAGTCTTCACTTGTATCTTCGTTGGCATCCTCGTTACCACCCCCTGCATTGACGGGAGGGTTATTGGCATTGTGAGCTCCATCCCTATCCGTGTGCTCCTCTTCCTGAACAACCTGGTTACGGCGGCTTGGTTCACCTTGCTGGTTCGTCAGCGCCTGAATTTGTTGCTCATGCATCTCTCTCATAGTCTGCATGGCCATCTGCATCTCAAACCTGAAGCTTTCTTTCTGCTTAGCCAAAGCGTCTTCAAGCATCTTGGCCATTTCTTCCGCGCTTATCATAAATGACTCGCGGGGTTGTCCTTCGCTGGACACTGTATTGTCCGATGCGACAGCAGAGCAGGAATCCGATTCTTCATCTTCCGAAGGCAATCTTGTCCGAACCCTACCATAAGTTCCTCGTGCGATGGCTCCGGACTGCAGACGGGTTACACGCCGAGATGCTTCCAGAAACGACTTGAGATCAATCTGTGTCAATGTCTCTTTGCTGGTCATGTTGGCGGTGACCCTCGGAAATTCTCCGTCTTTAACCACCGTTCTTCTTTGCCGGAAACGCCTATACCTTGGTTTTGGCGTTTCGGTGCCGAGCCTTTCGAACACTGAAATTCTCTCGGGGACTCCCTTGATGCAGTTGCATTGAGACAGTACTACCCGAATGAGCTTGGCACATGGGCACTGAGTTTCGAGCCCTTGAGGGCTTCTTTTTCTTGTTTTGTTCGTACCCCCAGCACGATAGTACAACTCGTCATTTTGACAGTCGGAGTAACCTATCGTGTGTGGGCACGACTTCTCAGGTATAACATTATCACTATCAGATGATAATGTTTCCATCTGAGGGCGAATTGCCTTCCTTGGACTTTCAAGAGTCACGCGCCTTGAGACATGCCTTTTTGGGCGTGAATTCTCAGCGGGCTCTTGGACCTCAATGCGCAAATTAGCGCGCGCAGTTGCCTTGAGCTCCTTGTCATGTTGGAGGTAGCGGTGACCCCCAGCGTGTTGATTCGTTCGGGGTTTTCTTAGTGGGCCCAAACGTTCTTGGATCGGAGCTTTGCTTCGCTCATCGGGAATTGGACCGAGGCGCTCCAAGACTGGCTTTCTTCTTCGGGAGGATTCTGCATGATCTCCCGGAGTAGCTATGGGAATTCTCGGCGACTTAGCTGGGTTCGCCGGAGGTTGAATTTTGGTTGGAGGCTGCAAAGGTTGCTCCTTAGCCTGAATTGCCGCTTCAGACTTTGGCCTCCAAACTTTGCGAGTTGGTGGCGGCTTCTTGGCCACTTCTTTCTGCAACTTTCTACGGGCTTCTTCGGCTTGAGCCCGTGCCTGCGCTGATAGTGCGCGGCGTTTGCGGATGCGTTCTTCCAGCGTCGAACGATTCCGTTTGACACGGACCCATTCCATTGTTGGCGGCTTGGAAGAGGCGCCGTTCATCTGTTGTTGAGGCTGTTTGCCTCTCTTGTTCTTCAGACCCGCGTTGTAGCGGACTCCGTCGGTGGACTCCATCGCTTTGGCGAATTGTTTGGCCAAGCGTTGGCGTTGCCTTTGGCGGGCTCTCTTTGAGAGAGTCACCGCTCCTTTGGTGACGGAGGAATTGGTTGGAACCAGCTTGATCTGGTTGGAGATTGGTGGAGCCTCATCTGACGCAACTTTGGCGTCAATCGAGATGAGGTCGTCGTTGGTAGCTTCAACTTCTTCGTACCAACGCACCTTTCTGTTGGAAGAGAACTTGGACTTCTTGGACTTGCGGGGGGAGGTTGATCTAGACGAGGATGAAAGGTATTCCTCGAACTTGGTCTGATCGAACTCGTATTCGACCTCCTCCACGACTGGGATCAAGATCCGCGGCTGCGACGCTCCGATCTCGGCAGCGAGATCGGTGGCTCCCACTGTGGTCGCCAGATTGTTCGCTGGAAAATTCGTGTCTTTCTTTGTTATTGATTCCATTGTCATCTTGAGTTACAACTTTTTGAGTTACAAAAGATCCGGTCTTTTTATAAGATCCGGTTACAACGAAAATCAAATAAAAATAAACAAAGATTACAACTTTTCTCCTTTTGTGTCGAACGAATCGCGAGCTCCTGTTTTGCGGTCGCTCGCTTTGTGGGTTCTTTGCCTGCGCCGGGGTTGTTTGCCGTGGACCACCGCGCGATCTAGATCCGGTCGGATCTACGCAGTACAACGGGTATTATTTCACCAAGGAAATAATAGCCGGGGAGGATTGTTTCACCAAGGAAACAATCGTCCAAGTCTCGGGATCTAAGACCAAGCTTAGATCCGGAGTATGCCTGCGTAGATCTGAGATCTGATCCTCTCGAACACCTGCCTTATTTGACGTTGATGATCGCCGAGCACCAGATCTGAAGGAGTGAGTCCCCGAAGTCCCAAAGTTTCAATCTTTTTTAAGTTCCGAGTCTCCAATCCAGCAGGGCTTCGCCTCTCTCCAAAATTTCCAACCTTCTCAAATGACAAGGGGGTGGCCTATTTATAGGCTCTCAGGACAGTGCCCGCAAAAAGAGAAACGTCGGCCACCGTCGGCCACTGTCGGCCACCTCGAGGTGGCCGGCACTGTGCTTGGCCGAGCCACCTTGAGGCGGCTCGGTTTGGCCGAGCCCCTCTGGGTTTGCTGTTTTCCGAGTTTTTGAGTTGTGTCCGTTTTCCGGTTTTGTCCGTGATTCGGTTGATTGAGACTCTGATTTGTTGATCTGATTTGGCAGTAAGTCTGATTCCTGATTTGGCAGTAAATCCACTTCTGAGTTCGAGTCCGAAACTAATCTTGATTCGATCGTGATTCGTCCGAGTCTGTTCCCGGTTGGATGACTCGTTGATTCCTTAACACTTGGCTTGATTCCGAACGCGTATGGGTGCATTCCGTCGCTTGCGTGCGATTCGTTGATCTCGTCGCCTCGTTGGTTCGTCGGTTTGTGCCGAGCTATGCTAGGGGACCTATAAGCAATTTTATATGCCTACAATCAGGAGCTGCTAGGCACTGACTGGGTCAGATGAGTTATTAAGACTATGAGGCTAGAGTAATTATGACTCTGACAACATATTTAAGGCGATGGTAGTTGGTTGCTAGCTGGGGTTCAAGGGCACACCGTCTCATTTGTCATCGAGCTAGAGGCCAGTAAACACCACCTTTTTAGTCAGTTACACAAGTTGTTAACTGAAATAGCGGGTCGAGTGTGGAGTCTTTAGGGCTTGACCTAGAGAATAGGTCGACAAGCACCGTCTTTCAAGTCGACCACATAAGTTGTCGACCTATGGAGTCAGGTCGAGTTGTCGGTTGCTAGAGTAATCTAATTAAGCATAGAGTGGGACACACGTTGGCTTCATAACAGAGATTAACACTTGGTTATTTTGTAACCTATAACAGTGGCCCCCTTCCACTTGAACTCATCTGGCCGAGTACAGGTGGAAGTTCAAACATCTATCAGTCGATGAGTTCTGAGGTGCATTTATAAGGAAAGAAACGGGTCACTGTTGATGATTTTCGTAGAAGCCTCGGCCTGCATGATCTGCTTTGAAGTCTCTATGATGCTAGGATGCTCAATGGTGTCTGTATAAATAGGCCCTAGAGTATTTCCTGAGCTGGACGGACCAAGCTTGGACAAGGTGTCCACCTACGCTTTAAGGGCGCGGGAGACTTGGGCAATCCTAAAGTTAGTGAGCTTGCTCAAAAGCTCCTTGTCTGCCTTTAGGTAAGGACCATCCTTGAATCTCTAGCCGCATAATCTCCTCTTACATGATGGACCATAAGTTGGGAGTCAGCCAAAATATAGATAAGCTTGGCCTTGGCTGCTGAAGGCAATAAAAATTACCTTTAATCCCTATCAGAGAAGTTCAGAACAAGACTGCTAAAACCTCGCCTGAAATAGCAAAAAAGGAGAAAACGCTGATATCTCTCAAACCTGAAGGAATTTGGCAAAACGGACAGGAGCAAACCGAACCCTTTCGAGTCGGTTTGGTTGGCTCCGTCTCGTCAAGGGGTTTAGGAACTGATCGCTGCATACATATGCTGGAATAATCTCTCCATTGACATCCTATCTAATATGGGCACAGTCGTAGCTCGCTCGTGGAAAGACTTAATCCACCAAGGAGAACAAGTCGAGAGCATGCTTAAGCGCATTGTCACGCCCCGCTTCCCAAAATACACGGGAACCGGAACGTGAACAAGCCCGCGACGTATTAGACTGAGAAGAGATAAGTGCTAGACCCCGTCTTCTCAATCTAATACGCTAAGCGTCTGGAAATAAAACAATGCGAAGTCACAGGTCCCCGATCACACATAGCAAGAATATAATAGACAAACTCAGAATAAAAAATACATATCACAATGAATAACATCTGAGACATAATATTCGGGTCAAACATGCCCTTATACAAACTATCTGAATGAAATACTGGAGAATATAAAATACAATGATCACGCGGGAAAGGAATTGCTACAAAAGCAAACTGGAAGAAATAACTAAGCTCGATTCTTCTTCTGCTCTGTCCGCTAGATCGCTGTCTGCTGAGAATACTCTGCTCTGGCATGTCTCAAGCTGAACCTGTTTCTTCTCCTAGTCTGACGGAACACCAGAGAAAACAGGTGTTACGTCAAGGTGCATACGCACCGGCAAGATCGACCGGCCCACAAAAAATAGAACGAACAAAACCCAATGCGAAAAACGAATACGATTAATAGAAACACAATAAGAACGTACAACTGAAATCCACAATCAACATGAGAACTACTAAATCAGTAACATAAAACATCCAGAATCTGATCAGGTAACGAGGGATGATCAGCTAGCATCAGTGCTAATCATCGACAAGTCACAAGGGCATACAATAGAGGCAATGAATACTTAAAATTACAACAAAGACTATTACGTCGAGCGACTAATAATCAAACAAGGAAACCCTCATGTATATACCATATAGTCTCGAATTGTAAATATTAATATATTAATTCCGATCATATGTATGCAAGGATATCAAGCTGGCCTACATCTACAAAGAATCGATACTTAGGCCAAAATACGAGGTTCAGGTAACAAATATCTCATCACTCATTCTGCAAATAATCAAACAATCTCAATATCCTGCTCCTCAGACCACACCCAGGCCGAAACAAGACGCTGGCTGCGAGCCTGGAAAATACAAAGTCCAAACAATTTTTCTCAAAATATTTCCAATACACCTCAGACACCCCAGGCCCGAAACAAGACATGGCGCGAGCCTGGAAACAATATTAATCTGGATATCCCCCCTCACACTCAACCCCCGCAGCCGGAAACTAAGACACTGGGCGCAGCTGGAACAATCAGGATAATCACATATCACATCAGCCTCAGACGCCACCCCGGCGAGAAAAAGACTACTGGCGCGAGCCTGGAACGGCATATTAATAAATAATAACATATCGTTAACATGAACCAAGACTTTCCCATCACCAAGTCCAAGTTAACAAACTCATATTCTCACGGGTCACTACGGTCCAAGCCATACTCGCGATTCTCACTATAAAGGTATAATGCAATGAATACTATGTAAAAGTGTCATGAATCATGACATGCAAAAAGTGAACAACTACTAATAACAGGGCAAGATGGAACTACAACTATCAATAATTATACATAAACTCACAATTTCAACTCTACATGATCACAATTTATTAATGCCAAAAATATCTTTCCAAAAAGATTACTTTAAAAATAATCCTTTTCAAAAATTTCCATTAAAATTATTTAACATGCAACTACCATTTTCAAAATTAATTCTTTAAACTTATTTATTATATAATAATATCAAATTAAACCATTTTTCCAAAATAACTCTTTTAAAAATTATTCTCATAATGATAATCTACTTAATCTAGAAAACATTAATTTAATTTGAAATCATTTACATTGACGTAAACGTCCACGCGGATAATCATATTAGCAATAATCTACCTTATATTAATATTTATTAGAACACAAAGAGACGGGATCTTGCCTCGGGTACGTCGAACGTATCGACTCTGATGGCACGGGGATCTCGGCGACACTCGTCGACGACGAGGGGGCGGACTGGGACTGAGCACGGCACGGTGGCGTTGACGGAAGCTCGGGGTTTGAGCGTGAGGCGGCGACGCGGCTCCGGGGCTGCTGTGGTGGTTCGGCGCGGGTGGATCTGAGGAGTAGAGGAGGAGGAGGCGGGGCGTCGCTGCAGTGGGGCGGCGAGAGCTCGTGGGGGCGGCGGACAGGGAGGCTGGTCGGAGGAGGAACAGGCGGTGCTGCTGGAGGCGGAGAGGCTGGGTTCGGGTGTGGCTGCTGGTCGTTGGCGGGGCGGCGAACAGGGCGGCGAGAGGTGGTGGTGAAGATGGAGGTGCGGCTGTTGGAGGTGGCGCTGGCTTTGGCGGTGGTGCAGGCGGATCCACGGGCGGCGCTCAGGCGGTCGACGAGGGCGGTGGTCGGAGGTCTGGTGGGCGAGCGGCGGCGGTTTCGGGTTGCTGGGTGTGAGGTGGTGGGTTCGCGGGTTGAAAGAGAGAGGGAGAAGAAGAAGGAGGCGGCGTGGATGATGAACAGTAGAGGGAAAACGAAAAACATATAATATATATACAATTGTAATTAGGGTTAGGGTTTAGGTTAAAATAATTAAAATAAATACTTTTGAGTACTTAAAAATTAAACTAATTACATAATAATTATCTACAATTAAAAACGTACATGTTGAGCTATTACAATATTTGATACGAAATAGTTGAAAAATGCCCATATTGTATAATTAAACAAGAATAATTAATAATAAAAATATATTTACTTACATTTAAAATCAAATAATTATGGGATAATTATATACACAGTAAAACGTACTAGTTATACTAATACGACAGATAATATGTAATAGTTGAAATAATACAATAAATTATATACAAAAATACGTGATTAATAATACAAAGTATTATACGAAATAATACATAATAATATTAACAATACAACATATTATTTAAAATAATACGTAATAGTACCGGTAACGTAACAATTTAATTCTAGAAAATTTTACTGCACAAAATAAATTTATAAATAACAAAATCCTTTAAATAAATATATAATCAAAATTTTAAATCATAGAAAATTGTAGAAAATCGAGAAAAATACAAATACTCATTTAAAAATCATAATTAAATATTTTAAAATACCAAAAAATTATTTTAACTAGTATTAAAATTTCATGGTCCTTACACGCATGGATACTGAAGGGCCATATGAATTTCAAGGGGGTGATGACCAAGACATCTTGGTAGTGGAAACCACCTCCTCATCCAAACACTCGCCAAAACAGAGGGGCGCTGCTTTGAAGCACAAGAAGCCCACAATGGCATCAGTCGAGCTCGCTAACTCGGACTCAAATTATGGGGCCGACTGCGAAGACTTGGTTACTACTGGCCGAAGATGATCAGTGACACTTAAATGCGTCAATCGCCAGAGAACCTATAGCCGACAACAACTTCATTACCCATTTGTAGTAGAGATGTTCTACACGAATGGGCAACATGTCGGCAGTGGATTTCATCCTTACATCTCCTCTCGATTCCTTCCAAAGAACGAGAGGTCCACTTTCAAAATGGATGACTAAAACTTAGAACAGTTAGGGTCATCTCAAATCCCCACATGGTCAATACTTCCTATAGTTAGGACCAAAACCAAACTCCCTCGCCAATCCTTTCTAATGAGATGGCGGGTCCCCAAAACTATCAAGTTAACTGTCACATCTGATAGCCATTTCTCCATCAGTTTTATTTAACTAGACGATGGATCTTGTAAGACTATCAAGTTAACTATTACCTCTGATAGTCTCCTCTAAATTTTCCCTGTCGATCCTCTCTAATAGGACGATGAGACCACTCCCACTATCACGTTAATAGTCACCTCTGACAAATCAACTTACCAGCCCTCTTCAATAGGATGGTAAGTCCACAAAGTTGCTCAAAATCGCAACAAACTCTTATTGTCACGTTAACAACCACCTCTGATAAAATTAACTTACCAATCCTCTTCAATAGCATGGTATGTCCTCAAAGTCGCTCCAATCGCGATAATTCAATTTCCCTACCAATTCTCTTCAATAGTATGGTAGGTCCTCAAAGTCGCTCCGATCGTGATAATTCCTATCACGTTAATGACTACCTCTGATAGCCGACACTGTCATTCCCATAAATGATATTGTCCGATCAGTCGTCACACTCGTACGTCCCTGAATGACCTAATCCATTCTGAGCATTCTAATATCCGTAGAACAATCGATGGGTAGTAGCCTACCATGCGATGGCTCCTATAACAATCAATCTTCACACTCATACGTCCCTAAACGATTTGATTCCCCCAGCATCATCTTTCCCACAAAAGGTGTTGTTGTTTGATAATGGCCTATCAAGCGATGTGCCTTTATCCAAATAGTGGCCTACCATGAGATGTGCCGCTATTTCAGGTTCATCTTTGCCCTAAGAGAAGACAAGCTTCTCCCCTAGACTCCAACGGGTATACGAGTATAAACTGTTTCCTACTTTTGATGGGAAATTCCTAAAGAATATTCTTAAAGGATAACCCGTCAACCTCTAACTGGTACACGAGGCTAAATTGCTCTCTTTTCTCCAACCGGTGTACAAGGTGAAACTACTCCTTACCTCTAACTGGTGCACGAGGCTAAACTGCTCCTTTCCTCCAACCAGTACACGAGGCTAAACTGCTCCTTACCTCTAACTGGTACACGAGGCTAAACTTCTCCTTTCCTCTAACTGGTACACGAGGCTAAACTACTCCTTACCTCCAACCAGTGCACGAGGCTAAACTGCTCCTTACCTCTAACTGGCACACGAGGCTAAACTTCTTCTTTCCTCCAACCGGTACACGAGGCTAAATTGCTCCCTTTCCTCCAACTAGTGCATGATAATCACATTTTATTACAATTTTATACCCTTATTATCTATTTTATATGAATAAATATGCCACTAATAATTGTTTTTATCTTTAATTGTAGGTTAATGAAGAATAAATCTTAAAAATCTCATCTCTCCACAAAAGGCTATTGATTTAATGAAGAAAACAAGTATGAAGCCCAAAAGGCCAAGAGCCAAAAGTCCAAAGTCAAATACAATAAATTCAGCGGATAGCAACCAGAGAGGACACGACATCGATGCCAGCATCGATACCCCTATCGATGCTGGTATCGATACCATCGTACAGTCAGTTACGAATTAAGGGCTGTAATTTGTTGTTTTTGGATAAGATTTCAATCCAATAACTCTCATTCACTGATGTTAAATAGGGATAGAGAGTGAGAGGTTAGGGGGGGTGAAAAATTTTGTAACTTTATTTGGAGAGGAGGGTTACTCTTAATTGAGAAGACCTTCCAAATTTGTAACTTTTGTTACAATTAATAAAAGAATTTTTTTCCACTTTAAAATTTTCTTTTCTCCTCTTTGTTGAATGATGAGGATGGAGATGAAGAGCAATTATTTCTTTTTAGTAATTTCTTTATTATTGCTTATTAGTTAGATTTACATTCATGCTTGTAGTGTAGATTTATTTTCTTATCTTTTTATTTCTTTTTGCACTTTAATTTGTAGAGTAGATTTATTTTCATGCATTTAATTTTTGTAATTTATTTTGTAGTTTAGATTTTAATTCTTTGTAGTTAGATTTATTTATTTTGTTCAAAGTTTAGATTTTTTTTCTTTTTATTTTTGTAATTAGTTCTTTTTCTTCTTGCTTTTATTTCTTAAGATGTGAAATTAATTCTTGTAGGAATCTTAGGATTGTATGAAACTAGTCTAATTTCCTTTATATTGTATGAATTATTCTCTTGCACTTAAAATATTCATGTTTAGGATAATCAACTAGAGAACTAATTAGTAGAAGAAGAATTTGATAATCTATGCTTATCTTAAATATTTTGATAGGTTATGCTTATGAATTCTAGGATTACTATCTTGTTGTTATTCTTATCATGAATTGTAATTTTGACTTAGATGATAATTTAATAGGTTATACTTTCTTTAAATGGTTTGATAGTCTATGCTTAATAAATCTAAGTTAAAATATGATAAAAAGATAATAGTTTGTATTTTATAATTGAGATTAGCTAGTGGATTCAATTCTAGATCTCTCATATCTTTAATTGAATTCTCCATCTTTTGTTTTCTTGATTTTTTTCTCTTTTTTATTCTTGCTTTTTATTTTATTCTTTGATTCTTTCTTCTCTTCTCTGAAATTCATTTATTGTTACTTGCATATATTCACAACATTCACTCTCACTCAACATAACTCTCACACTTATTCTTTAATCCTATTTTGTCACGCACACAACATAAGAACCAATTCTAATAATCTCTTAAAACCACCTTCCTCGTAGGATCGATAACTTTTTATACTATAACTTGATCAATTGTGCACTTGCAATTTTGGTACATAATTATGTTGCATCAAATTTTTGGCGACGTTGCCGGGGAAGGTGCTTACGTAGGTTTTAATTATTTTGGTTCTTCAACTTGTGTGTTTCTTGTGAAAGAACTACATAGAGATTAAAGATCAAGGATTAGAGATTAAGGATTTGGAGATTCGCTTGTAGTAAGTCTTCTTCCTAATATTTTCAATTCCACACCTTTAGCTAGTTTCTCACAATTAACGACAAATAGGATCTAAAAAAAAGATTTTATTTTTGTTGACCATAATAAAATTCACCCTCCACTTTGACATTTACTAACAAGATAATAAATTCAAATAAGAGCTCTCTTTTCACTTTTGTTTAATTGTTAACCATAAAAAAAGGTTTTCTTTTTATCATCATTTTGTAGTCGCTTTTAATTCATAGGGTTACATTGCATATAGTTAGTAGGAATTCACTAAAGTGATTGTAGCACTTGATTTGGCACACACTTGAAAATATTCTTAAGGGCAAAACCCCCTAATCAAGATAAGGTGAGGGATTTCATCACCCTTTTCTTAGCCCAAAAATCACTAATTCTTCACTACACAACACAAGCCTAATAAAACTCATTAGACGTTGGCCCTAAGGAATCGAGCTCAATAAGGAACAAAGAATCTTTTAGATGAACCGGTTTATGTTTTCTTAGATTAGTTGGTGTCTAAGGCCAGGTTTAAGGGTTGCGTAAAGCGCTCTGTAAGGAACGATGTACTTAATCGATCTCTGATCAACCTCTGTTCCTATCCTTACCTGGCTAACTAACCGAGTAAAACTTTTATCTTTTCACTTAAGGAATTTTTGGTTAGGAGCTGGTCTAGTTGAGTTAGGATTAACCCTAGAGTTAAAGCGATTGCAAAGTGTTTATTATTATTTTTTAGTTAGGTTTTCCCTTTTTCTTCTTATAAAAAAAATAACTCTTATTTTTCTAAAAAAAAATATAGGGTTTGTTTTAGTTAGGTTTTTCCTAGTTTAAAAAAAACTAACTTTTATTCTTCTCAAAAAAAAAATTTTGTTTAGTTAGGTTTTTCCTTTTTCTTCTCATTTAAATAAAATCATTTTTTTCTTTTCTAAAAAATATATATAATTATTATTATTATTATTATTATTATTTTTCTTATTTGATTTCTTCATCCTCATACTAACAGTAATTGTAGAACATTATCATCATTGTTTTAGGTTGACAGAACAAATGTAAGTTCTTCAATTCTTATCTGCATTACTTTGTGCATCAAGAATTTACATTGAGGACAATGCAAAATTTTGGTGTGGGAGTGGTAATTAGTTATTTTTTCTTTTCTCTTTATTTTACCTTTTTAGTTGCATTTTTTGTTATTTTTTTTCTTTTTCTTAAAAAAAATTATAAAAATATTATCACTTGCCAAATTAATAGAGTTAAGTAATAATTGATTTAATTGATAGATTTTAAATTTTTTAATTCCTAGTTAGTAATATACTCAAGTTTACCTTTTATGATAACTCCAAATAAATTTCTTAAGAAATAATTTTTCAAAGTAGTATACTTTACTTAAGGCTTAAATTAGACTTTTAATTAAAAAAATAACGAAATTTTTACATGCTTAACTTAGCGTTGAAAATATTTTTTTCAGGTTATCTTGATTTACACATTTTTTTTTTCAGACTATATATATATTTACACACATATATATTAAAAAAAACTAACCTTATAAAAAAAGAGTGCGAAAAATGGGCACAAAAAAACTCTTAAATTCAAGGTGATTCTATCTTATAAAGCCTAAGTTGACTGAGTAATTAAGCCCAATGAGTATCTCTATACTTAATGACCTAAGCCCAATTGGGTTGGGATTCATTGGCCCAAAACTCGTTAAATAGTCACTTAGAAAGCCCAATTAAATAGAAAACAATCACCAAGAAATTAAGAGTGACTATAATATATATATTATAATTTAATATATATATATTATATATTATATTATATTATATATTTATATATTATAATTATATATATATATATATATTATTATATATATATGGAAAAGTGAATCTAAGGTGACACCTAGCTCCCACCTAAGGACGCGACTAAATCACACTCATTCCTAATATTTTTTTACGATCCGCTCCGTTGAACTTGATCTACACTTTTAAACCTAAAAACACACACCATTTGGGGTGAACCCTCGTGTTTTGACCGCTATGCATCCACTCGCCGTAATTTTAACGTTTTCGAATGAATAGAACTTTTTGACGACTCAACGAATGGTCAAAACACGACGGGTACCCCAATTAGTGTGTTTGAGTTTAAGAACGTGTAGATCAATTTAACGAGGCGATCGTAAAAAAATATTAGAAATGAGTGATTTTAGGCCGCGTCCTTAGTGGGAGCTCAGGTGTCAGCCTAGATTCACTTTTCCCATATTATATATATATATATATATATATATATATATATATATATATACTGTATATATATATATACTATATATAATATATATATATATATATAATATATATATATATATATATATATATATATATTATATTATATTATTATATCATAATATAACCATTTTATATATATTGTTATTTTGTATATATGGTCTTGAAAAATAATTTTTGATCAAGAGACTTGAAAGTTATTTAAAACAAAGAGTTAACATGTTCCTTTTAAAAATTTTAAATTAAATTTCTAAGATTTGACTTGGTTTTGTATTGCTATAATGAGAAGATTTTCTAGGAAATCTACCTTGGAGTTATATATAAAAATGTTATCTTGAGTATTAACTAGCTTAAATTAAGATGTCTAAATATATCAAACAAAATTAGTTATTTACTGACTTCTTTAACTTGGCAAGTTGACCGAATTTTGTGGGTATATTCACTGCAAACCCTCACGAGACTACAACTCATCCACTAGGGTAACCTATAGGTTTAAAGGCTTGCTGTATGCGCTAAATACAACCGCGATTCCTACAAAAGTGAGTTAAGATTTTCTTTTTATTTTCTTTGCTAGAGGACTAGCAAAAGTTTAGGTGTGGGGGTATTTGATAATCACATTTTATTATAATTTTATGCCCTCATTATCTATTTTATATGAATAAATATACCATGAATAATTGTTTTTATCTTTAATTGTAGGTTAATGAAGAATAAATCTTAAAAATCTCATCTCTCAACAAAAGCTCATTGATTTAATGAAGAAAACAAGTATGAAGCACAAAAGCCCAAGAGCCAAAAGCTAAAAGCCCAAAGTCAAATACAACAAATTTAGCGGATAGCAACCAGAGAGGACACGGTATCGATGCCAGCATCGATGTCCGTATCGATGCCAGCATTGATGCCCGTATCGATGCCAGCATCGATACCCCTATCGATGCTAGTATTGATACCATCATACAGTCAGTTACGAATTAAGGACTATAATTTGTTGTTTTTGGATAATATTTTAATCTAATGGTTCTCATTCACTGATGTTTACTATAAATAAGGGTAGAGAGTGAGGGGTTAGGGGGGTGAAAAATTTTGTAACTCCATTTGGAGAGGAGGGTTACTCTTAATTGAGAAGACCTTCCAAATTTGTAACTTTTGTTACAATTAATAAAAGAATTTTTCTCCACTTTAAATTTTTCTTTTCTCCTCTTTGTTGAATGATGAAGATGGAGATGAAGAGCAATTTAAAGGTTTGCATTTTTTTATTTTTCTCTTTTATTTCTTTTTAGTAATTTCTTTATTATTGCTTATTAGTTAGATTTACATTCATGCTTGTAGTGTAGATTTATTTTCTTGTCTTTTTCTTTCTTTTTACATTTTAATTTGTAGAGTAGATTTATTTTCATGCATTTAATTTATGTAATTTATTTTGTAGTTTAGATTTTAATTCTTTGTAGTTAGATTTATTTTTTTTGTTCATAGTTTAGATTTTTTTTCTTTTTATTTTTGTAATTAGTTCTTTTTCTTCTTGCTTTTATTTCTTAAGATGTAAAATTAATTCTTGTAGGAATCTTAGGATTGTATGAAACTAGTCTAATTTCTTTTATATTGTATGAATTATTCTCTTGCACTTAAAATATTCATATTTAGGATAATCAACTAGAGAACTAATTGGTAGAAGAAGAATTTGATAATCTATGCTTATCTTAAATGGTTTGATAGGTTATGTTTATGAATTTTAGGATTACTATCTTGTTGTTATTCTTATCATAAATTATAATTTTGACTTAGATGATAATTTGATAGGTTATACTTTCCTTAAATGATTTGATAGTCTATGCTTAATTTGATAGGTTATACTTTCCTTAAATGATTTGATAGTCTATGCTTAATAAATCTAAGTTGAAATATGATAAAAAGAGAATAGTTTGTATCTATGCTTAATAAATCTAAGTTGAAATATGATAAAAAGAGAATAGTTTGTATTTTATATTTGAGATTAGGTAGTGGATTCAATTCTAGATATCTCATATCTTTAATTGAATTCTCCATCTTTTGTTTTCTTGATTTTTTTTCTCTTTTTATTCTTGCTTTTTATTTTATTCTTTGATTCTTTCTTCTCTTCTCTAAAAATCAATTTATTGTTACTTACATATATTCACAATAATCACTATCACTCATCATAACTCTCACACTTATTCTTTAATCCTATTTTGTCATGCACACAATATAAGAACCAATTCTAATAATCTCTTAAACCTATTTTGTCATGCACACAATATAAGAACCAATTCTAATAATCTCTTAAAATCACCTTCCTCGTGGGATTGATAACTTTTTATACTATAACTTGATCAATTGTGCACTTGCAATTTTGGTACATAATTTTGCCGCATCAGTGCACAAGGCTAAACTGCTCCTTACCTCTAACTGGTACACGAGGCTAAACTTCTCCTTTCTTCCAACCGGTGCACGAGGCTAAATTGCTCCCTTTCCTCCAACTGGTACACGAGGCTAAACTACTCCTACCCTCCGACTGGTATACGAGGTTAAACTGCTCCCTACGCTCTTAATCCAAACACCTCAAAAGGCTAAGGATAGAGGAGAAATCTTAGCATTGAGCCTAAGAGAAACTCCTCGACAACTTACCATGCTATGGGCAAGAGCATGGCTAGTCAAACTCAAACAGCAGTTGGTAAAGACAAATCAAGTTCGTTGATAGCTGAGGGTTTGTTAAAAATCTTAATTGATAATCGTTAGCAGTGACTGAATAATTCAATCTCGCCGAGTTCGATTAGAAGGCGCCTCGCTCCGTCTGCACGGTGATTATTTTGCAAGTCTTCATATCCAAAGTGTTCCAGACCCCATACGACCTGATTCAGGTTTGAAAACTTTGGAGGGAGTCCTGTAGGCAATAAAAATTACCTTTAATCCCTATCAGAGAAGTTCAGAACAAGACTGCTAAAACCTCGCCCGAAATAGCAAAAAAGGGGAAATGCTCATATCTCTCAAACCGAAAGGAATTTGGAAAAATGGACAGGAGCAAACCGAACCCTTTTGGGTCAGTTTGGTTGGCTCCGTCTCGTCGAGGTAGTCGATTATCATATATAATTCGTCAAATTCTGATTTACGGTTTGAAAGTTATGGCATGTTCTTCGATGCATGTTCTGAAACTCGCCTAAAGGCTGAAGCTCGCCTGAAAAAGGTGAAGTTCGCCTATAAGGAAGTCCGTCTGCAAGGCTAGAGCTCGCCTGAACATTGGAGCTCGCCTGCACAGCTTTTCCTATGAGGTTCGCCCGCATAACCTCACCTGAGGGCCAAGCTCGCCTAAAGAGCAAGCTCGCCTGTCAACACTCGGAGCTCGCCTGAAGGCCAAGCTCGTCTAACAGCTTGAAGCTCGCCTGTAAAGCTCGCCTTAAGGCCAAGCTCGCCTGCATGGCCTCGCCTATAAAGCTTGCCTGCACCGCCTCATCTATGAGGCTCGCCCGCAGTGCCAGCTTGCCTGTTCGCCCACTCGCCTACATGCTTGACTCGCCCGCACGAGTTAAGCTTACCTGAGCACTCAGCCCACGTATGAGCTGGCTTGCAAGCTCGCCGAACTCTCCAGTTCACCTAGACCGCCCACTTGGGGTATGGGAACAGTCACATAAATGGTCACATCCCATAGCTAGGAAAAGCATGGTGCTCCTCACCTAGTAGCTATTGATGGTTACGAAAAATAGGACGGGTGGCGGGCTGCAAGAATAGGGCGGTTTGCATGACCCCCTAGGTGGTCACATCCTACAGCTAGGGAGGCATGGTCTATGTGTGGTCAAATCCCACAAATCAAGGGATGGCCCTTACCTATTTAAGGTCAACTTCAGACATCGTGAAGTTGGGGGGATTAGTTGCTGCTTGCTTGGCTGGCAAATCTTCCAAAGGTTGAACCTTGGCTCATTTGCTAAAGGCTGCCTCAATTGAAGAGACTCGTCTGAACTCTCAGACTTGAGGCTCTTAGGCTCTTTGTAAGTTCTTGCATGGTAGCTGTCTCCAAGCAGTCAGCCGACGTGCACAAGCCCCCGTTTGGCCTAAGTTGGTCGAACTCACCCAATCAAGCTTCTACTATGTACTGAAGCTCACCTGCGATTCTGCTCGAATCGTCCAAGGGAAGCGAACTCGGTTCAGACACTGAGGGAGGCATCCTATCACTACCAAAGACCCTACGTTAAACAAGGAGGGCATTCCCTCCGCTTCTGTTATAATTTTTGATTCATTAGTTTGTAACAAGCTATTCTTATCAATACAAACGAGATCCCTATTTTGAAAAATCAGATTTTTACACCTACAGCTGCTAAGGCGGCTTGAACACCTACTAAGAGGGCTTCGTATTCGGCCTTGTTATTCAAGATAGAGAAACCACAAGCTATGGAGTGCTCACACATCGATCCGTCAGGACTATATAGGACTACTATGTTCCACTACCTTCCTCTCTGGAGGACCCGTCCACCTTTAGACATAGGTGAGTCATGCTTGAAGGCGAAATGTTCCTGAGAAATAGGTGTTTTGACGACTAGGGCTGTTGGAGGCTTTGGTTGGGAACTAGCACGAGTGGAGACGACTCGTCGCTTGATATGGTCGTCTCTATCAAGAAGTCGGCCAAAGCTTGGGCCATTATGGTCATCCTCAGGCTCAAAGTACACATCATATTCACTAAGCTTAGCTGACCAAGTGACCATTCTTCTTGAAGTGGTCGGGCTACCAAGTGCCTTCTTCAAAGGCAAGCTCGTTCGTACAACTATGGTATATGTCTAAAAATAGGGGCAAAGCCTTCTGGCTATAGTGATGAGAATGAAGGAAGCTTTCTCGATAAGAGTGTAGTTGAGTTCGACCACCTTTAAGATCCGGCTGAAATAGTGCACCGGCTTCTGGGTGTTGTCATCTTCCTAAGCTAAGACAAAGCTGATGGCTTTGAGGGAGATGGCCAAGTAGAGATATAAGATCTTCCCTTCTCTGGGATGGCTCAACAGTGGTTTAGTGCTCAAATATCACTTAAGGTCTCTGAAGGCATTATTCATCTAGCATGCCTCCCTTTAGTTCCTTGCTTCCTCTCAAAGTTTTAAAGAAAAAGAGGCTTCTCTCAGCAGATTTTGAGAGGAAGCAAATTAATATGGTACTAGTGAAGAAGTCCCTTGATAAATGGAGGCAGTGGAAGCCATCACAGTACATCGTCTTCATTAGGAATTACTCGATGCAGAAAGGTAGGGTTTCAAAGATTAGAGTGTAGAGAGTTTGTAAATATAAGTTCTCAGACATGGGCTACATATAAGCTAAGAGTACAGACACGGGTCAAGATCATAGTGGCCGACTCGATCAAGAACAGACGGTTGAGATCAACCTTAGAAGTCGAACCGACCATACAGGAAACAAAGTGTTGTCCGTTGATCGATACGCCACCCATCTTGTAAGTGATGATGGCACATTATATTTGCTGACATTAAAAGATCACTTCAATTGCAACCCGTAGCATTCCTCATAAATGCGCCTTGGAACTCGTCGACTGGCAACTGTTTTAACCTCAACCCATACTCGGGCAGATGAGTTTGAGTGGAAGGGGGTCATTGTTATAGCAAAAAAAACCAAGTGTTAATCTCTGCTAGGAAGCCGACATGTATCCTACTCCACGCTTAGTAAGATTACTCCAGCAACCAACAACTTGAGTTGTTCCTACGACTGACTCCATAGGCCAACAACTTACATGGACGACTCGAAAGGCAATACTTGTCGACCTATTCTCCATGTCAAGCCCACAAGACTCCACACTCTACCCTCTATTTCAGCCAACAATTTGCGTAACCGACTAAAAGTTGGTGTTTGTCGGCCTTCAGCCAGACGGGCTGAGAGCAGGGCGCGTGTGTTCCTGCGAACCTGCTGATGGGACCCCCGCGACAACCAACTACCATCTCCTTAAATACACTGTCAGAGTCATCATTACTCTAGCCTTATAGTATTTATAATTCATTGGACCTAGTCAGCGCCAAGAAGCTATTGTCGCCCTCGCATTAATTGCTTAGATGACTCCTCCTCGCCTGCGGCTGACACCTGTAAAACACCTGCCGAGTCAGCTGTCTGCCTGGACTCAGCCATAATTACCTTTATGCCAATCTGATCTACTATAAAAGGAAGCTGCATTGTATGAGGTAACTTCTTCTACTGTCATGCAACTTTGAACAATTCCTCTCACTATTTATCTTATATTTTCCCAGTCAAGTTCAAACGCTAACTTGATGCAAAGGAACAACTAGGTAACTCAACTCCAGGCTCTTACGAGTTCTTCATGTGCAGGGAAGAACAACGAGCTCTAGAGGTAATTATCGACCCTAACTCTACTTTAATCCATAAATAAACCTCCTTATTTGATAACTGGCATCAACAAGTATATTTGGTAAAATGCTCATAGTAGTACATTTTTTGAAGTGCTCAAAGTGACACATATCATTTAGCAAAGTGACTTGTCATATTTATGTTTCAATTTTTTTAGTAATTTCACAATATGTATTTTTTGGTTAAATAAAAAAAAATCAACCTTTTGGATCACGAGATATTTTATAAAAATATATAAAAATAGATAAAGAGCTACAAAATAATTTTTACAGACCCAAAGGATATAAAACTACTATAACAAGGTACAAAATTTTATAAAGAGGTATAAAAATAGTTAAGGAGCTAAAAATTAATTTTCATAGAACTAATGAGTATAAAACAACTATAGCAATGTACTCTTTATCTTTTGTATTTTTTTTTTCTTCTACATTCTCCGTTTGCATTGTCCTTACCCTTTTCCTCTTTCTCTTCTTCATTCTCATAATCATCATCTTCCTTGTCCTCTTTGTTTTTATGTGTGTCTCTAGTGCCATCCTCTTCTAAATTTTATAATTCCTTAATAAGCTCATTCAACTCATTCATCTTTTAACAATTAAAGTGATCAATTCAAATCTCACTAATATCTATAAATTCATAAAATATATAAGTATTATTCTCAATATATTGCAAATAAAAATACTAAAAATAAAAAGGACATAAATATAAAGTACAAGTACTTAGCACAATGCCTTATGAATAAGAGGAGTAGTCCATTGAACAATTTTAATAAGATATTCCTAATTTTTGAACAATATGTTCATGGTAGTCCTCCTAATTTTTTTGATATTCTTAATACAAAAGAATAGTTATAGGTACCTGGCGCCATGCCCTATAAATTAGAGGAGTAGTCCATTGACTAATATCAATAAGACATTTTGGATTTTCAAACAATCAGTCTGTGGTACTTCTCCTAAAATTTGTTGGTATTATTAATATAAAAGAGTGATGGTAGGCCTTCAATGTCTAAAATATACTCTAGTTACCCCACCAAGTGATATAAGCAAATCTTAAAAGATATACATTAGCATTGGCATGAAAAATAATCACTGTAAAGAAGAAAAATTATACAATATAATTTTCATGTCACTTACCAACAATACAAAGGAAAAAACCACCCGTGTACCCAACATATGGTTGTTCTCCTAGTCCCCTCATATGAATAGACTTCTTCGCCTTCTTTATCTTTTTACAAAGAATAGTAAACATTGTGTGATGCCAATACAATTCTCCAAAGTGGACAGGTGCTCAACATATGTAAATAGCCATAATGACATTTCCTACACCTCCGCGGGCATAATATGAAGCCAATAATAAAGGCCATAATGAGTTTCACATAAATTATATGGTCTTTTTTTGTCATATCTATAATCAACTCAGCCACTCTATCGGGCTTACCCCAATTTACCCCCTTCATTTCCTCCTTGACTTTCTTCTTCCCTTTATTCCTACTATCCTTCTTCTCCTTGGATGTCTTATAGTTGTTTACAAATTGGGTATAGATTATATTAACCATTGTTCCACTCATTTTTATTAGAATTCTCTTTCTCAGCAAACCAATAATTCAGAGCATATCCTCTATGCCAAACACATAACCTTTATGGCTAATCGTAAATGAGCATTTATCGGGATTAAATTTCTAGATCAAGTAATCAGTTGCTACTTGCTCATTGCTTAATGAGGTCGGTATTCAGAGGAAGTTGTGAAAACGGTATTTCCTAAGGTTTTTCATATGTATTGGAAATAGTAGCTATTGGAACGAATTCTCAATTGCGTTACCACACCCCCACAAGAGAATCATAGTTCAAAGACATGAACAATTAAATATAGTACACCATTTAAAATCACTTAAAAAATTTTCATAATCATCTACTCCCTGCTTTTTTGCTTTTTTAATGTCTGGCCTTTATGTATTTTTGCTAAGATCATAAAACAAGTTAAATAAAATATAAAATACAAAATCCTTAAATTTTACTTATAGAGAAGAAGATTGCTTATATTTAGAGAAGAAAATATTTGTTGATGTTGAAGAACTCTTGAATGTCGACCTCTTCACTTTATTAGAAGCCATCATTTCTCCGAAGGGAATTTGAGGATAATGCTTCGAGTATTTGGGGGCTAGGGCTATGAGGATTTGAGAAAAAAGACGGCCACAAGTCGATTTTAGACTACCTCTTTGAGAATTCGTGGGCGACGATAACTCCAACATGAACTTGGGGCTAGGGCTTCAAGTAATGGGGGCTGACCATGACGGCAACTTTATGTCTCGCTAGAGGGCTTTTGACTAATTTATAGCGGGGAAAAAATGACATCTCGATTTAGACCACAACCTTGAAAATTTTAGGGTCGGAGGTAGAGATTTGGGGATAGATGACGAATATTTGGGAGAACTTTGGGGGAATGTGAGAGAGATTTGAGATTTTAATTTCAAAATCTAAATATATGGGTTAAAGTTAGTTTTGGTACTTTTGAAAATATTGTACAAAAATGCAATGTTTAATGGTGTGTTTGAGAGTTTACTAAGGGAAGGGAAGGAAAGGTAAAGAAGGGGAAGAGAAGGGAAGGGAAGGAAAGAGAATTGTAATATGTTGTTTGGGAGTTGAGTAAAGTGAATGAATGTGAAATTAATATAACTTGTTTGGGAGTAATAATGGAGGGAAGGGAATGGAATGAAATATATGTAATTTACACAAATGACCTTATACTAATAACACATCAGCCATTTTATTTGTTTTGATGGGGGGTAAGAATGTCATTACACATTTTACCCTCCTCTACCGCCCGAATCGGGGGGGGGGGGGAAAAAAAAATGGGGGGGGGGGGAGAAAACCAAGCAATTTTACCCTCCGTTCCCCTTCCTTTCTCCTCTCTACCCTCCTTACAAAAACTCCCAAACAGGGTGAAAGCTGTATTTCTCTTCCTCTTCCCCTCTCTACCCTCCATCCAAACAGGGCATAAAGGAAAACGGGTTTAGAAGTAAATGAATGTGGGCATTTTGAGCTTTATAGGTTTTTAGAGGGAACTCGATGGTTTTTTTTTGTTGGTAAATGGGGGTCAAGTTTTGGGTCTAAAAGCAAAAAAGTTTTCTAACTGGGATACTGGGAGAAGCAAAACAAGTCATCTACTTTTCTATTCTGAGTGACGTCCCCATGTGTCCAATTCTTTCTATTTTATTATTTTTAAAATAATTTATTAGTTTCATTGTACTAATGCTTGCTTATCTGCTGGCTATCGAGATTCTATTGTTGGCTAACACCTTATTTGTTGAGTTCTAATTTCTATATCGTCTCCCTCCCCACTAAAACGCTGAGCAGCCTGAGCTGAGGCTATTAACTGGATCCAAGGACTGAAGTTAATCCTTGTAATGGGCTTGTAACCTGTAACCGTGTAACGGCTTATTTTAAATTAATTTTAAATTAAGGTCCACAGTTATAGCCATATCTATTTTGAGTTCCAATTCCAGATAATTGTACAAAGCCCATTTCTAATTTTTGTTCAGGCCGACTTTTGGTGCTCTACGGGACCCAGAAGCTAGTACAACGCCCAAATAAAGCCCAATTAGAAGACGAACACTGTAAAAAGGCTCTAAAAGGGAGTTATTGCTTTACGTAACTCTCTCTGGTCAACTTACGTTGCATCACTAGCGAAAGTTCTTCATGTAATATGATCGATCTTCGTCAAATGTGATTCATGATAGTCCTAGATCTGAGTAGTTCAAAGTTATTTATACTAGTCAAAAAAGTTCTCTCTCACTTTCTCACACACGAGCAGGTATATATTATATCATAAAATATACTTACTCCTTTTAAAAGCATGATTTTGGAAAAATCTTTTCATGGACAATATCACCCTTCACTATTTTGAATATTTAATTTAAATTTTAATCTAAATTTTGAATATTTAATTTAAATTTTAATCTATCTTAATCATAATTATATCCTATCATAATTTCATATGAACTACTTATAGCTCAACAATTTTAAAAAAATTAAGATTAACAAAATTCATCAATATTAATTACCCTTCATTATTTTGAATATTTAATTTAAATCTTAATCTGTTCTAATCATAATTATATCATATCCTAATCTCATGTGAACTACTTATAGCTCTAAAATATTTAAAAAAATAAGATTAATAAAATACATGAGACATCTCAACGGTATTAGTTTGTTAAGGTAAAAAATTAACGTGCTATAATATATGAAATATTATAAAATAACCCAAAGCATTTCAAAAATTACACAAAATAATCTCAAAAGTTTAAAATTATACAAAACATCAAGCCATTTGAAAAATTAAAATAACAAACATAAAATTTAAAAATTAACAACATCCTTTGAATAATTCAAAATTTGCAATTAACACCTTTGATATTTTAAAAATTATAAAAACACCTTTAAAGTTTAAATAATAAAAAGTTACCATAAAATTCTAAAATTTTAAAACTTGCAAACAATAAGGATGACTTCAAAGCATTGCTATTAGGCACTTTAAATTTGTAAAAAAAAACCCTTAAAGTTATAAATATTGTGAAAAAACTCCTTCGAAATTTTAAAATAAAAAAACCCCTAAAATTTTAAAATATTTAACCCGTACATATGAAATCTAGAAATTAATAGCAGATCGGTAAAAGTTCAAGTTTTAGAAAACATAATCCAAAATTTAATAATTATAAAAAAAAATACCCCTAAAATTTTAAAGTTGTAAAATCTTACCACCAACACATGTAACATGAAAATTATAAGCACCCAACTTAAAATTTAAAAATATCAAAATACACTCTCAAAGTTTAAAATTTGCAAAACACACCCTCAAAAATTCAAAATCACAAAAAAAATGACTAAAATTTCAAAACTTGGTAATGAAAAAAGTTGTTGTTTGATACTCTTTCATTAAGTTATATAAATTTAACTTCTAATTTAAGGTTTATTATCCCTTTTTAACATCTAAATGTAGACTAATTTTATCAAAAAAGATAATGGTGGAGAAAGATTGATGTTAGCTCAATAAAAAATAAAATAGAAGCAATGAAAGATGTTGTTTTCTGGATATTTTATAGAATAGTTTATTTTTGTAAGTAAATTAGGAATCTTTAGAAGGGATCGTCATGAGCTTGATTTAGTACTTTTATATACTTATGTGGATGTTTTTATTATATAAAAGTGTACTAGAGTTAGAATTAATTTTTAATTTATTTAAAATCTATCAAAGATTAGGAACAAACTCTATATTCTCTTTTGTGTCGTTTAGCCTATTTTTAACAAATCATCTTCTCTTATTAGCTTTAATTATTCATCTTCCTTTTATAATGCTATTTTTGAGATATTTTTCACTTTTACTACTATACTTTCTAAGATCAAGCTTGATTACATGTCATCCAAATAACATGATAATTCAAATTGACCTCAAATTACATTTGTTTCCTATCAATTCAATTATCAACATTAAAATTTAAATTTTTTGTAACTCATGTAGGTGTTAAAAATTACCTATAGGTTCTCGCACGTAATTTGAGACGGAGAAAAGACGATGAACGTCATTATCCTAGTCAAGGAGGATTATCTGCGCCGACAAGGGTATGTAGCGAATCGACGAACCGTTGATGACATTGCAACAAACCACCGGAACGGTAAAGCAAAGGAACACGAGCTCAATGGCCACCTCCAAGTGATCCACACACGTTCACCGGCCACCTCCAAGTGGCCCGCGTGTTCACCGGCCACCTCCAAGTGGCTCGTGCACTCACCGGCCACCTCCAAGTGGCCTGCGCACTCATCGACTAGCTCCAAGTGGCCCACGCGCTCATCAGCCACCTCCAAGTAGCCCACGCACTCACCAACCACCACCAAGTGGCCTGCGTGCTCATGTCATTGTCCGAATCAAAGAAGATTATCCGACACCGATAAGCGCATGAAGCAAATCGGTGAACCATTGATGACGTAGCAATAAGCTACCAGAATAGCCATTGGTCACTAAATCAGCAAACCGACGGCCCGCATGCTCACCGACCACCTCCAAGTGGCCCGCGTACTCACCGGCCACCTCCAAGTGGCTCACACGCTCATCAGCCATCTCCAAGTAGCCCGCGTGCTCACCAGCCACCTCTAAGTGGCCCGCGCACTCGACAGCTACCTCCAAGCTAACAAAACGCATGAAGTGAATTGGTGAAGCGTATAAGTTAGCAAAACGATGAAATACGTGTAACGACAGAACAGGAACAAACCGGAATAGCCCTTGACGGCCGAGTCGTACTGAAAGGACATAACCCAAAAAGCCAGTGGCTCGGTCAAAGCCACCAACTTGTGACTCAGCAAAGGCCGAGCCACCAAATGGTGACTCAGCCAAGGCTGAGCCACCATTTGGTGGCTCGCACAGATCTGAGCCACCGTGAGGTGGTTCGCGCCCAGAAGAACCCAAAACGTGTTTTTCGACGGGTTTTCTCAGGATTTGTTTGTTTCAGAGCCTCCCAACTATTTTGAGGCTATCCCTAAATGTGGTTAAGCAGTTGTTTACTGAGAATAACATCAAATCGTTAATTCCTATCCGAAAACGCTGCAACCGAAGCCTATAAATATAAGCCTAGGGCTCTATACGCAAAAGATCGGAGATCTGGAGGTAAGGTGCTGTCAAATTAAAGAGTGGAACACAAATTTTAGAGAGGCTAGTAGATCTTGGTGAAGTTCTTCAGCATAAAGAAGGAGAGTTCGAGAGATCTGAGGCCTATCCCCCTTTCCTCCGGATCAAACTTGGTTTTGATCTCGAGATGAGTCGTAATCTCGCTTGGTCAAGATTATCACTTCTGTGATTGTTTCCTTTGTGAAGCAAGAGCATTAATTTTTTATTCTATCAACCGGATCTGATCCGTGGTGATCCACAGACTAACGTGTCCTCGGCACTGGTAAAGATCCCACGCATGAAGCGGGTGATAAACGTCCTCTACGTGTGTTTGAAGAGAGTTGTATTTTTTTATTTTATTTGTATAAGCGAGTAGTCTTATAAAAAGGTTAACTCTTTTGAATTTATCGTAACCGATAAACAATTATAATGGATTCTACAGATAAACCAACTTTCACCACAAACACGCTAGTGACCACAGTGGGAGCCAACAGCCTCACTGCCTGCTGAGGCTGTCGTGCCGCAGCCACGGATCAAGATCCTGGTTAAAGAAGAGGTCGAGTACGTTTTCGACCAGGTCAAGTTTGAGGAATACCTCTCCTCATCCTCATCATGATCTTCCTCGTCCTACAAGAACAAGAAGATATCAGCATCAAAGAAGGCTCGGGTGACTCTCGCCCAATTGTTTATAAGGCATCCCCTCGCAACGCTCCTCCGACATCCAATGAAGCCAAGATTTCATATTACAACTCCTATTCAGTCCAGGAGTTGTTTACCGAAGGCGCGCTAATTCTGACAAAGAGGGCTCGTCAGAGGCAAAGCCAACGCCTCGCATGTCAGCTTCTCAAGGCCTTGGAGATAGTTGACGGGATCCGTTATCACATGGTTCTTAAGTCCAAGAGTGCCAAGCACCTCAACAGCAAGCAAATGGCCTCTCCTCTAAGCCATCAGCCAGCGAATGAGTTTGTATCAAAAGGACTCGTTCAACTCTCGAGGAGCGCATCCAAAAGTGTCGCGTGCATGCCTTAGCAGGAAAGGTGCAAGTCACGAAGGAGGACAAGGTGGCCAAGAAACTACCAAAACCATGCCAAGAATGGAGGCCAATATCAAAAACCAATATTTGGACAAGTACCGAGACACCCGAAAATTACGAGCCAGCCAACCGTGGCTCAGCTAGGGCTAGGCCAGCATGGTGGCTCGGCCAAGGTCGAGCCACCTCAAGCTGGCCTGCGCCATGGCCGAGCCAGTTTAGCCTGGCCGGCACTTGCCTCACCTCCTGTGTCCATTTTTGAGTCCCAGTCCGCTTTCGTTCCTATTCAAGTTGATCCAGTACCTTTGGTGACATCCCACGACAGTGTGGATCTTTCCCGATTCAAGATGAAGGTCACGAATCACCTTGGTCCTTTGCACGAGGATCGAGGCAAACTTCCGATCAAAGAACGCTTGGGTCCGATGTATGAATCCCGAGTGGCTATTCAAGATGGGGGTCATACACACACTCTCTTCAAGTCAAAGCCATCCAATGAAGGGAAATTTCTGATAACCGCCTGCTTAGGGTTACGTGTCGAAGTTCTAGAGCCTGTTGAGACTCCACACTCGCAAGCGGGTGGATCTAAACGTGCGACTCCTAAGAATGCCAACAAAGCGTTACATACCCGGAAAGAGACATGTTAATTACATGACCACATCATACATGGGGAATCAAATCAATAGCTGATAGGTTGCTCCGGCCACAAAGCCGATGAGTTATATTATCAGACTAGGGGTACGAAGAAATCTCAAAAGAGAAGTATCCCAGAATCGGACTCTCACTGTCCTTGTGAGATGCTAATCAGGGTAGTACTATCAGAGTGTAGCTACCCCAAGACCGCTCCATGGAGGGTCTAGGTATTCGAGAGAATCTCCACCGAATTGTCCAAATCTGTCGGTCATGATGAAGAGCTTCCGGAAGTTACTATCAATGTGGCCGATAAAGGAAAATCAACAAGGCGTTACAACCCTGACTCTTTCTCGGAGGCAACTTAGCGCGTCACTTGATTACAGTCAGGAACTAGACGACCTAGACCGGATAGAGGACACTCATTAGAGGATGAAATGTCAAATGCCAACTCCGCAATCGCTTATGATAATACAGTGTCCAGCATAGGACAATCTCGTGAGGCGTTCATGATCAGTGCTGAACAAATGGCCAAAATCCTCGAAGATGCTCTGGCCAAGCAGAAAGAGAACTTTAAATTCAAAATGGAAATGACTGTGTAATGGAAAAGGGAATTGCATGATCAATAGATTCAAGCCTTATAAAATCAGATTGGTGAATCTAATCATCGCAACACTACCAGTCAAGTAGATAGCGATTCAGACGTGGATGAAAATCTCAATGTTGATACCTCTCCTGTTGACCAGAATGTTGGGGGAGGTCCCAACGAGGATTGTTAGCCCTTATGTTTTGATGATGTTTTACAACCACCATTAACGGTACTAATGGCTTATTGAGTGCAAATGAAGTAAATTCATTTAACAAGCTTGTTAGTGCCATTCATGGAGGATTGGATGGAATATACGCTACAACAATGATATCCAAAGGAGGAGGAGGCATAGTGATGAAGCAATGTTATTTCAAGAGTAACAAATTCATATAAAAGGTTCATCCAAACTCAAGCTATATCAAGACTCAAGAATTGTATTCTATGTGAGGATATTAGCTAGTTTTTATTCTCTCTCTAGTATTAGAATGTAGGCAAAGAGTTATTGAATTCACTTGAAGCTATTGGGACTCACACACACGTTTTCATACTTAAGCTTTACTTAAGCTTTTAAGCGTTTTTCGCAAAATACTATTTTTCACAAGTATGAGGACCTATCTGCAAAATTCTTTTTTCAAACAGTTTGTTTTTAGTATTAAAAACATTTTACAAAGTTTTATAATTTTCAGAGGTCAAATAAATATTTTCAAAATATTTTTATTTGAGTCAAAATACTATTCTGGGGTGTATCAGAATGCGGTCGACCGCACCGGTCGACCGCACTTAAGCTCATTCGTCACTGGACTCCAGAGAGTTTGTCGGTCGACCAGTGCGGTCTCGACCGATGAAGTCTCTGTTTGTTTCTTTGTCTTCAGACCTGCTCGCGGTCGACCGGATTTTCCGTCGGTTGACCGATTTCTTTCTGTCGGTCGACCGAACGTTTTGTCGGACGACCGAAAATCTCTTCGGTCCAACCGAGACTTTTTTCAAACGGTCGTTTGCCTTGTTTACTTTGCTTTCACTTAACTGTGTTTGGCACAGTCTGTGGCAATAGTCTGAATAGGAGATTATTTTCTTAATTGGGAAGATTGGGTTGTGATTTTAAAATGATTAATCTCTCCTATTTAAACCCAGAATTCTTCTTCTTCCCAGTTGCCCTAACTTCTGCAAAAACCAGAGAGACGTTGTTTTCTGAGAAAAATTTTCAAAATCTGTTCTCTGTGTTTTTCTCTCTGTTTTTGTGTGTGTTCACTTCCCAGCTTCAGTATTCTTTCTCTTTGCCATAGGGACTTGTAAAGAGAGAGTCTTGCACTATTTCTTCTGCTTTGTGAGAGTGATCTTGTGTATATCAACTGTGAGGGAGTGTGATCTGTTGAGATCAACTGTGTAGTGTGAGATCATGAGGGGATCGCTGTGTAGACGAAGTTTCGGCTTCCAAACCGGGTGTGTAGTGGATTTCTCCTCGAGAGTGGGGAGCGGGGACGTAGGTCAGCGGACCGAACCTTGTTAACACATCGCGCGTCAAAGGATAACGATTCCTAACCCTATCTCATTTACATTGATCGCATTAGATTCTTGTGGTTTGCTTGTGTTTGTTTTTTTTGCATACTTAGAGCCTCTTGACCCTAATCACCCCCCCTCTAGGGTCTAACAATTGGTATCAGAGCTTGGTCTCTATATTAATTTTTGGTTTAACCGTCTTAGAGAAAAGATCAAATGGAGGCCTCTTTGAATATGCACTCTTCACAGGGACCAATTTTGCTTATTGGAAGGCTAGGATGAGAATTTACCTTCGTTGTATTGATCTTGACATCCTAGAGCTCATAGAAAAGAAATATGTAGAGAAGTCCAAAGTCGGGAACATGACCGATGGAGAAAGGCACCAAGCCAATCTCAATGCTAAGGCCATGAACGCCTTAATCTGTGATCTTTCCCCCAATGAATATAATAGAGTTTCCACGTGTGCAACCACATACGAAATTTGGGTAAAATTATGTGTCACACATGAAGGAACCCCCCAAGTTAAGGAATCTAAGATTAGTGGGCTTATGCATGATTATGAGCTATTTAAAATGCTTCCTAATGAATCCATTGATGCTATGTTTTCCCGTTTTACTAATATCATCAATGAATTACATGGTCTAGATAAGCAATTATCCATTCAAGAGATGAACTACAAGATACTTCGCTCATTGACTCCGGCATGGGAGCCCAAGGCTACGGCCATTGAGGAAGCTCATGACCTCACTACCTTAGCTCTTGATAGTCTCATCGGAAAGCTCAAAGTGCATGAGAAGAAGCTCAAGGGGAAGGGGAAGGAGGAAGTGCCATCACGTGAAGTTGAGGAGCCGTCACCAAAGTTGAAGACCATAGCTCTCAAAGGAGCTAGTGACAACTCATCTTCGTCGTCGGAGAGTGAAGTCGATTTTTCTAGAGAAGTGGCTCATCTCTCTAGAAGAATCTCTAGACTTATAAAAATGAATAAAAAATTTAACCCTCGATCTAACAACAAGTTTTCCTCTCGTGTAGGTAAATGTTTTGAGTGCAATGAACCGGGTCACATCGCTAAGGATTGCCCCAAGCTTAAGGAAAAGTACATGAAGTACAAGAAGAAGAAGGCTATGTATGCCGGATGGGAAGAATCCGAACCAAGTGACTCGGATAATGAGGAAGAAGGAGCCAAACTTGCTCTTCATGACCCCAACATTTGTTTCATGGCAAATGAACATGAGGTAATATCCGAGACCGAAAGTGAATCTTTCTACATGCAATGTGACATAGCTACGGCTTTAGAAGAATTAAACTTTGAATTTAAAAGAATGTCTAAAGAATACTCTTCTTTTAAAAAATTGCATGCTTCTTGTGATATTAAGCTAGAACAATTAACTACCTCTCTTGCACTAAAAGATGAATTGCTAGGAGATCTCGATTTCGAGAATAAGCAATTAAGATCAAAGATTGAGAGACTAGAAATTGAGGGTGGTAGGATTAGACCCACTCATGCTTATGCTAATCATCATCACTATGGTAGAAATAGGTTTCATGGCTCTCACACTCATACATACAAAAGAAATTTTGTGTGCACTTATTGCATGAAACATTGTCATATTTCTACTCATTGCAGAATTAAAGATAACTTTGTCTTTTATGGAATGATATGGGTACCCAAAGGTACCAAGACTACTAACCACCAAGGACCCAAGACTTGGGTACCTAAAGCTACTACATCTTCATCTTCGTCTTTTGTAGGAAACATCACGGCAACGACGTAAGGAGATGTGGTACCTTGATAGTGGTTGCTCACATCTCACGGCAACGACGTAAGGAGATGTGGTACCTTGATAGTGGTTGCTCACATCATATGACAGGCAACAAACAGTTATTTGCAACCCTATCAAGGATTGAAGGAGGCAGTGTCTCCTTCGGTGGTGGTGAGAAAGGTAAAATCATTGGTATTGGTTCTATTGGTAAGAAACCCTCACCCGTTATAGAAGATGTTTATTTGGTAAATGGTTTGAATCATAATCTTCTTAGCATTAGCCAATTAAGTGATAAAGGTTTTGATATTTCATTTAAACCGGATAAATGCATCATTAGTATGAATGGAAAAATTGTTTTTATTGCTAATCGCAAATCTAATGTATACATTTATGAGATGAATGAATTAGTGAATCAAGATGTGAAGTGTCTTGCGGCAATTGATGAAAATCCTTGGATTTGGCACAAGAGACTTGGACATGCAAATATGGAGTTAATATCAAAATTATCTAAGAGAAATCTTGTAAAAGGATTACCTAGCTTGCACTTCATCAAAGATAGCATATGTAAGGATTGTGTTAAAGGTAAACAAACAAAATCCTCTTTCAAATCCATCAATGAGGTATCAACTTCTAAACCCTTGCAATTACTTCATCTTGATTTGTTTGGTCCTATGCGTGTTACCTCTCTTGGAGGCAAACACTATGTTTTTGTGATTATTGATGATTTTTCTCGTTTTACATGGACAATATTTCTTGCTAAGAAAAATGATTGTTTTGAAGAATTTGCTAATCATGTCAAAAGAATTAAAAATGAAAAAGATTTGAAAGTTGTTAAAATAAGAAGTGATCATGGTGGTGAATTTCAAAATGAATTTTTCTATGATTTTTGTGCTCATCATGGTATAACTCATATGTTTTCCGCTCCTAGAACACCACAACAAAATGGTGTTGTTGAACGGAAAAATCGCACCATACAAGAGATGGCACGCACTATGCTTAATTCTTTTGATTTGCCAAAATATTTTTGGGCGGAAGCCGTCAATACGGCTTGCCATGTTTTAAATCGTGTTTTGATTAGACCAAAGCTTAAGAAAACCCCTTATGAACTTTATTATGGAAAAACTCCTTTCATTGGTTATTTTCGTGTCTTTGGTTGCAAATGCTTTATTTTAAATACAAAAGATCACCATGATAAATTTGATTCCAAAATTGATGTTGGTATTTTCTTGGGTTATGCACCTCGAAGTAAGGCTTATAGGGTCTTCAATAAACGAAGCCTCGTTGTTGAAGAGTCTATAAACGTTACTTTTGATGAGACTAATGTTGGCTCTCAAGTTGTGTTGCCTAGGAAAGATGATGATGATGATATTGAGGGAGGATTGGACTTGTTGCAAATCAATGACACTCCCTCTATAGAAGCTCAAAAGGATGTAGATTGCACAAATGCTCAAGATCAAGTTGAACAACCTAAAGCTTGGAAATTCACATCAAACCACCCAAAGGAACAAATCATTGGGAGCCCTTCAAAAGGAGTTATAACTCGCTCAAAAGCCTTGAGTGAATGTGGTAATGTTGCATTTCTATCTCAACTAGAACCTAAAAAGGTTAATGATGCTTTAAATGATGAGTTTTGGGTTTTGGCTATGCATGAAGAATTAAACAATTTTCAAAGAAATGAAGTTTGGAAGTTAGTTCCTAGACCTAACAATGCTAGTGTTATTGGTACAAAATGGGTTTTTAGAAACAAACTTGATGAACATGGCATTGTAACTAGAAATAAAGCACGTTTGGTTGCCCAAGGATACAATCAAGAGGAGGGCATAGACTATGATGAAACCTTTGCACCGGTTGCAAGGTTGGAATCTATTAGGATGTTTTTGGCATTTGCTAGTTTTAAAAATTTCAAACTATTTCAAATGGATGTCAAAAGTGCTTTCTTAAATGGTTTTATAGAAGAGGAAGTGTATGTTGAGCAACCCCCCGGTTTTATAGATCATGCTTTTCCTAATCATGTTTACCGGGTACAAAAAGCTTTATATGGGTTGAAACAAGCTCCTAGGGCTTGGTATGCTCGCCTCTCTAGTTTTCTTGTTGAAAATGGTTTTTCAAAAGGATCTATTGATAACACACTTTTTGTGAGAAAAAGGAAAAATGATTTCATTTTAGTTCAAATATATGTGGATGACATTATTTTTGGTGCTACTAATGAATCCTTGTGCAAGGAATTTTCTAAAGTTATGCAGGATCACTTTGAGATGAGTATGATGGGAGAGCTTACATTCTTTCTCGGGCTCCAAGTCAAGCAAACTAAGGATGGGATCTTCATTTCACAAAGCAAGTATGCGAAGGAATTGGTGAAGAAATTTAAGTTGGAGAATTCTAAGCATGCGCCTACTCCCATGAGTACTAGTGTTAAGCTTGATGCGGATGAGAGTGGTGAAGATGTGGACCAAAAACTATACCGAGGTATGATAGGTAGTCTTCTTTATCTCACCGCTAGTAGACCCGACATCATGTTTAGTGTATGTGCATGTGCACGTTTTCAAGCTTCTCCAAAAGCATCTCATTTAATTGCGGTTAAAAGGATCATTAAGTATGTTAATGGAACTTTTAACCTTGGTTTGTTTTATCCAAAAAGCACCACTTTTGATTTATATGGTTTTTGTGATGCCGACTTTGCCGGATGTAAGGTAGATCGCAAGAGTACTAGTGGAACATGCCAATTCTTAGGAAATTCCCTTGTTTCTTGGGCTTCCAAGAAACAAAATTGTGTTGCATTGTCCACTACGGAAGCGGAATACATTGCCGCCGGCTTATGTTGTGCTCAAGTTTTATGGATGAAACAAAGTTTAGTTGACTATGATTTGAATTTTCAAAATATTAAAATCTTTTGTGATAACACAAGTGCTATAAATATTTCCAAAAATTCGGTTTTGCATTCTAGAACCAAGCATATTGATGTGCGCCATCATTTCTTACGCGATCATGTAGAGAGACAAGATGTATCCCTAGTATTTGTTGACACAAAATCTCAATTAGCGGATATATTTACTAAGCCTCTTGGAGAGGATGATTTTTGTCACATAAGAAATGGTTTGGGCTTATGCACTATGTGAAAGTTCTACATTGTGTGCTTGTTTAGTTGCATTTTATATTTCTCTTTACCCCATTTTTTATGGTGACAAAGGGGGAGAGAAATCTCCTCATTTGTTGCATATACTTAGGGGGAGCTCATAGATAGGGGGAGCACCTATCTATAAGCTATTTTATTTTTGCTCTTATAATGGTTGGTTGTCATCATCAAAAAGGGGGAGATTGTTAGCCCTTATGTTTTGATGATGTTTTACAACCACCATTAACGGTACTAATGGCTTATTAAGTGCAAATGTAGTAAATTCATTTATCAAGCTTGTTAGTGCCATTCATGGAGGATTGGATGGAATATACGCTACAACGATGATATCCAAAGGAGGAGGAGGCATAGTGATGAAGCAATGTTATTTCAAGAACAACAAATTCATATAAAAGCTTCATCCAAACTCAAGCTATATCAAGACTCAAGAATTGTATTTTATATGAGGATATTAGCTAGTTTTTATTCTCTCTCTAGTATTAGAATGTAGGCAAAGAGTTATTGAATTCACTTGAAGCTATTGGGACTCACACACACGTTTTCATACTTAAGCTTTTAAGCGTTTTTCACAAAATACTATTTTTCACTAGTATGAGGACCTATCTGCAAAATTCTTTTTTCAAACAGTTTGTTTTTAGTATTAAAAGCATTTTACAAAGTTTCATAATTTTCAGAGGTCAAATAAATATTTTCTAAATATTTTTGTTTGAGTCAAAATACTATTCTGGAGTGTATCAGAATGTGGTCGACCGCACCGGTCGACCGCACCGGTCGACCGCACTTAAGCTCATTCGTCACTGGACTCCAGAGAGTTTGTCGGTCGACCGGTGAGGTCGACCGAAAACTCGATTTTTCTATTGGTCGACCGCACCGGTCGACCGATAAACTCTCTGCTAGTTTTCTTTGTTTTCAAAGCTGCTCACGGTCGACCGGATTTTCAGTCGGTCGACCGAATTCATCATTTCGGTCGACCGAACATTCTGGCGGTTGACCAAAAGTTTATTCGGTCAACCGAGACTTTTTTCAAACGGTCGTTTGCCTTGTTTACTTTGCTTTCACTTAACTGTGTTTGGCACAGTCTGTGGCAATAGTCTGAATAGGAGATTATTTTCTTAATTGGGAAGATTGGGTTGTGATTTTAAAATGATTAATCTCTCCTATTTAAACCCAGACTTCTTCTTCTTCCCAGTTGCCCTAACTTCTACAAAAACTAGAGAGACGCTGTTTTCTGAGAAAAATTTTCAAAATCTGTTCTCTGTGTTTTTCTCTCTGTTTTTGTATGTGTTCACTTCCCAGCTTCAGTATTCTTTCTCTTTGCCATAGGGACTTGTAAAGAGAGAGTCTTGCACTATTTCTACTGCTTTGTGAGAGTGATCTTGTGTAGATCAACTGTGAGGGAGTGTGATCTGTTGAGATCAACTGTGTAGTGTGAGATCGTGAGGGGGTCGCTGTGTAGATGAAGTTCCGGCTTCCAAACCGGGTGTGTAATGGATTTCTCTTCGAGAGTGGGGAGCGGGGACGTAGGTCAGCGGACCGAACCTTGTTAACACATCGCGCGTCAAAGGATAACGATTCCTAACCTTATCTCATTTACATTGATTGCATTAGATTCTTGTGGTTTGCTTGTGTTTGTTTTTATTGCATATTTAGAGCCTCTTGACCCTAATCACCCCCCTCTAGGGTCTAACAATTGGTATCAAAGCTTGGTCTCTATATTAATTTTTGGTTTAACCGCCTTAGAGAAAAGATCAAATGGAGGCTTCTTTGAATATGCATATGTTAGAAGGACAATCCACCACTAGACCACCACTCTTCACCCATATGTTAGAAGGACAATCCACCACTAGACCACCTCTTTTCACCGGTAGTAATTTTGCTTATTGGAAGGCTAGGATGAGAATTTACCTTCGTTGCATTGATCTTGACATCCTAGAGCTCATAGAAAAGAAATATGTAGAGAAGTCCAAAGTCGGGAACATGACCGATGGAGAAAGGCACCAAGCCAATCTCAATGCTAAGGCCATGAACGCCTTAATCTGTGATCTTCCCCCCCAATGAATATAATAGAGTTTCCACGTGTGCAACCGCATACGAAATTTGGGTAAAATTATGTGTCACACATGAATGACCCCCCCAAGTTAAGGAATCTAAGATTAGTGGGCTTATGCATGATTATGAGCTATTTAAAATGCTTCATAATGAATCCATTGATGCTATGTTTTCCCGTTTCACTAACATCATTAATGAATTACATGGTCTTGATAAGCATTTGTCCATTCAAGAGATGAACTACAAGATACTTCGCTCCTTGACTCCGACATGGGAGCCCAAGGCTACGGCCATTGAGGAAGCTCATGACCTCACTACCTTAGCTCTCGATAGCCTCATCGGAAAGCTCAAAGTGCATGAGAAGAAGCTCAAGGGAAAGGAGAAGGAGGAAGTGCCCTCACGGGAAGTTGAGGAGCCATCACCAAAATTGAAGACCATAGCTCTCAAAGGAGCTAGTGACAACTCATCTTCGTCATCGGATAGTGAAGTCGATTTTTCTAGAGAAGTGGCTCATCTCTCTAGAAGAATCTCTAGACTCATAAAAATGAACAAGAAATTTAACCCTCGATCTAACAACAAGTTTTCCTCTCGTGTAGGTAAATGTTTTGAGTGCAATGAACCGGGTCACATCGCAAAAATTACATGCTTCTTGTGATATTAAGCTAGAACAATTAACAACCTCTCTTGCACTAAACGATGAATTGCTAGGAGATCTCGATTTCGAGAATAAGCAATTAAGATCAAAGATTGAGAGATTAGAAATTGAGGGTGGTAGGATTAGACCCACTCATGCTTATGCTAATCACCATCACTATGGTAGAAATAGGTTTCATGGTTCTCACACTCATACATACAAAAGAAATTTTGTGTGCACTTATTGCATGAAACATTGTCATATTTCTACTCATTGTAGAATTAAAGATAACTTTGACTTTTATGGAATGATATGGGTACCCAAAGGTACCAAGACTACTAACCACCAAGGACCCAAGACTTGGGTACCTAAAGCTACTACATCATCATCTTCGTCTTTTGTAGGAAACATCATGGCAACGACGTAAGGAGATGTGGTACCTTGATAGTGGTTGCTCACATCATATGACGGGCAACAAAGAGTTATTTGCAACCCTATCAAGGATTGAAGGAGGTAGTGTCTCCTTCGGTGGTGGTGAGAAAGGTAAAATCATTGGTATTGGTTCTATTGGTAAGAAACCCTCACCCGTTATAGAAGATGTTTATTTGGTAAATGGTTTGAATCATAATCTTCTTAGCATTAGCCAATTGAGTGATAAATGTTTTGATATTTCATTTAAACCGGATAAATGCATCATTAGTATGAATGAGAAAATTGTTTTTGTTACTAATCGCAAATCTAATGTATACATTTTTGAGATGAATGAATTAGTGAATCAAGATGCGAAGTGTCTTGCGACAATTGATGAAAATCCTTGGATTTGGCACAAGAGACTTGGACATGCAAATATGGAGTTAATATCAAAATTGTCTAAGAGAAATCTTGTAAAAGGATTACCTAGCTTGCACTTCATCAAAGATAGCATATGTAAGGATTGTGCCAAAGGTAAACAAACAAAATCTTCTTTCTCATCTTGATTTATTTGGTCCTATGCGTGTTACCTCTCTTGGAGGCAAACACTATGTATTTGTGATTATCGATGATTTTTCTCGTTTTACATGGACAATATTTCTTGCAAAGAAAAATGATTGTTTTGAAGAATTTGCTAATCATGTCAAAAGAATTGAAAATAAAAAAGATTTGAAAGTTGTTAAAATAAGAAGTGATCATGGTGGTGAATTTTAAAATGAATTTTTCTATGATTTTTGTGCTCATCATGGTATAACTCATATGTTTTCCGCTCCTAGAACACCACAACAAAATGGTGTTGTTGAACGGAAAAATCGCACCATACAAGAGATGACACGCACTATGCTAAATTCCTTTGTTTTACCAAAATATTTTTGGGCGGAAGCCGTCAATACGGCTTGCCATATTTTAAATCGTGTTTTGATTAGACCAAAGCTTAAGAAAACCCCTTATGAACTTTATTTTGGAAAAACTCCTTTCATTGGCTATTTTCGTGTCTTTGGTTGCAAATGTTTTATTTTAAATACAAAAGATCACCATGATAAATTTGATTCCAAAATTGATGTTGGTATTTTCTTGGGTTATGCACCTCGAAGTAAGGCTTATAGGGTCTTCAATAAACGAAGCCTCGTTGTTGAAGAGTCTATAAACGTTACTTTTGATGAGACTAATGTTGGCTCTCAAGTTGTGTTGCCTAGGAAAGATGATGATGATGATATTGAGGGAGGATTGGACTTGTTGCAAATCAATGACACTCCCTCTATAGAAGCTCAAAAGGATGTAGATTGCACAAATGCTCAAGATCAAGTTGAACAACCTAAAGCTTAGAAATTCACATCAAACCACCCAAAGGAACAAATCATTGGGAGCCCTTCAAAAGGAGTTATAACTCGCTCAAAAGCCTTGAGTGAATGTGGTAATGTTGCATTTCTATCTCAACTAGAACCTAAAAAGGTTAATGATGCTTTAAATGATGAGTTTTGGGTTTTGGCTATGCATGAAGAATTAAACAATTTTCAAAGAAATGAAGTTTGGAAGTTAGTTCCTAGACCTAACAATGCTAGTGTTATTGGTACAAAATGGGTTTTTAGAAACAAACTTGATGAACATGGCATTGTAACTAGAAATAAAGCTCGTTTGGTTGCCCAAGGATACAATCAAGAGGAGGGCATAGACTATGATGAAACCTTTGCACCGGTTGCAAGGTTGGAATCTATTAGGATGTTTTTGGCATTTGCTAGTTTTAAAAATTTCAAACTATTTCAAATGGATGTCAAAAGTGCTTTCTTAAATGGTTTTATAGAAGAGGAAGTGTATGTTGAGCAACCCCCCGGTTTTATAGATCATGCTTTTCCTAATCATGTTTACCGGGTACAAAAAGCTTTATATGGGTTGAAACAAGCTCCTAGGGCTTGGTATGCTCGCCTCTCTAGTTTTCTTATTGAAAATGGTTTTTCAAAAGGAACAATTGATAACACACTTTTTGTGAGAAAAAGGAAAAATGATTTCATTTTAGTTCAAATATATGTGGATGACATCATTTTCGGTGCTACTAATGAATCCTTGTGCAAGGAATTTTCTAAAGTAATGCAGGATCACTTTGAGATGAGTATGATGGGAGAGCTTACATTCTTTCTCGGGCTCCAAGTCAAGCAAACTAAGGATGGGATCTTCATTTCACAAAGCAAGTATGCGAAGGAATTGGTGAAGAAATTCAAGTTGGAGAATTCTAAGCATGCGCCTACTCCCATGAGTACTAGTGTTAAGCTTGATGCGGATGAGAGTGGTGAAGATGTGGACCAAAAACTATACCGAGGTATGATAGGTAGTCTTCTTTATCTCACCGCTAGTAGACCCGACATCATGTTTAGTGTATGTGCATGTGCACGTTTTCAAGCCTCTCCCAAAGCGTCTCATTTAATTGCGGTTAAAAGAATCATTAAGTATGTTAATGGAACTTTTAACCTTGGTTTGTTTTATCCAAAAAGTACCACTTTTGATTTATATGGATTTTGTGATGCCGACTTTGCCGGATGTAAGGTAGATCGCAAGAGTACTAGTGGAACATGCCAATTCTTAGGAAATTCCCTTGTTTCTTGGGCTTCCAAGAAACAAAATTGTGTTGCATTGTCCACTACGGAAGCGGAATACATTGCCGCCGGCTTATGTTGTGCTCAAGTTTTATGGATGAAACAAAGTTTAGTTGACTATGATTTGAATTTTCAAAATATTAAAATCTTTTGTGATAACACAAGTGCTATAAATATTTCCAAAAATTCGGTTTTGCATTCTAGAACTAAGCATATTGACGTGCGCCATCATTTCTTACGCGATCATGTAGAGAGACAAGATGTATCCCTAGTATTTGTTGACACCAAATCTCAACTAGCGGATATATTTACTAAGCCTCTTGGAGAGGATGATTTTTGTCGCATAAGAAATGGTTTGGGCTTATGCACTATGTGAAAGTTCTACATTGCTTGCTTGATTAGTTGCATTTTGCATTTGGCATTTCTCTTTACCCCATTTTTGATGGTGACAAAGGGGGAGAGAAATCTCCTCATTTGTTGCATATATTTAGGGGGAGCTCATAGATAGGGGGAGCACCTATCTATAAGCTATTTTATTTTTGCTCTTATATAATGGTTGGTTGTCATCATCAAAAAGGGGGAGATTGTTAGCCCTTATGTTTTGATGATGTTCTTACAACCACCATTATCGGTACTAATGGCTTATTGAGTGTAAATGTAGTAAAATCATTTGTCAAGCTCGTTAGTGCCATTAACGGAGGATGGATGGAATATACGCTACAACGAAGATATCCAAAGGAGGAGGAGGCCAAGAGATGAAGCAACGTTATTTCAAGAACGACAAATTCAATCAAAAGCTTCATCCGATTCAAGCTATATCAAAGCTCAAGTATATTGCTCTCTATATGAGGATATTAGCTTTCTTTTGTTTTTTCTCTCTAGTGCTAGAATGTAGGCAAAGAGTTACTGAGTTTACTTGAAGCTATTGGGAATCACACACACGTTTTTAAACTTGTGCTTTTAAGCGTTTTTCACAAAATACTATTTTTCACAAGTTTGAGTACCTATCTGCAAAATTCTTTTTCCAAGCAGTTTGTTTTTAGTATTAAAAACATTTTACAAAGTTTCAGAATATGTATCAGAATGCGGTCGACCGCACCGGTCGACCGCACTTAAGCTCATTCGTCACTGGACTCCAGAGAGTTTGTCGGTCGACCGGTGAGGTCGACCGAAAACTCGATTTTTCTATTGGTCGACCGCACCGGTCGACCGATAAACTCTCTGCTAGTTTTCTTTGTTTTCAAAGCTGCTCACGGTCGACCGGATTTTCAGTCGGTCGACCGAATTCATCATTTCGGTCGACCGAACATTCTGGCGGTTGACCAAAAGTTGGTCGTTTGCCTTGTTTACTGTGCTATCACTTAACTGTGTTTGGCACAGTCTGAGGCACAGTCTGTGTAGGAGATTATTTTCTTAATTGGGAAGATTGTGTTGTGATTTTAAAATGATTAATCTCTCCTATTTAAACCCAGACTTCTTCTTCTTCCCAGTTGCCCTAACTTCTGCTAAAAAATAAGAGAGACGTTGTCTTCTGAGAAAAAATTTCAAACTCTGTTCTCTGTGGTTTTCTGTGTTTTTTTGTGTGTGTTCACTTCCCAGCTTCAGTATTCTTTCTCTTTGCCATAGGGACTTGTAAAGAGAGAGTCTTGCACTATTTCTACTGCTTTGTGAGAGTGATCTTGTGTAGATCAACTGTGAGGGAGTGTGATCTGTTGAGATCAATTGTGTAGTGTGAGATCGTGAGGGGATCGCTGTGTAGATGAAGTTCCGGCTTCCAAACCGGGTGTGTAGTGGATTTCTCCTCGAGAGTGGGGAGCGGGGACGTAGGTCAGCGGACCGAACCTCGTTAGCACATCGCGCGTCAAAGGATAACAATTCCTAACCCTATCTCATTTACATTGATTGCATTAGATTCTTGTGGTTTGCTTGTGTTTGTTTTTATTGCATATTTAGAGCCTCTTGACCCTAATCACCCCCCCCTCTAGGGTCCAACAAGGATGACAATGCTAGGGGTGGTCAAGTTATTCCTCCCCAAAATTGCCCGAAGAAAAATGCGGGCGAGGACGAGAAAATGAAAGACCTAGAGAGCAATATCAACGCATTGATGTCCACTCAAGAGGTAAAGAAGACTGGTATTCCATGTCCTTACCCAAGAGAGTGGGAGTCAATCCCGTATCTGGTGAAGTTCAATCTAATTAACTTCATGTCGTTTGATAGAAAGGGATCACCACTCAACACCTAATTTACTTCAATCCCCACTTTGGAGTGATCTCCGGCAACGAACCTTTGATGGTCCGATCATTCGTTGGAACCCTTCACGGGGCCACCTTCGATTGGTACTGCCGTCTCAAGCCATGAAGTGTCAATAGCTGGGATGACATGGAAAGCTCGTTCCTCAACAACTTCTTTGATGATGACACTGAAGTATCAATCAGAGCTCTGCTAAATGAGAAGCAGAAGGACGGGGAGTCAGTTAACAGCTTTGTCAAACGCTTCCGTAACAAGGCAATGAATTGCAGTGATACTATCACAGAGGAATTCATCTTGTGGACGTGCCATAACAATCTCTCCATTGATGTGCTGGAAGCCCTGGGGGTCGTGCCATCCACAATATGGAAAGAATTAAAACTACACGGGGAACAGACCGAATACTTTCTCAAAAGAAAAAAGTTTGAAAGGGGCTAACTGATGACTAACCCCCCAACTTGAATTTTTCTTCTCATGGTACAGGAAAGACACCTATAACGGCTGTTGACGCTAATCAGACATCACAACAGCAACCTCAGAAGCAGCAAAGGACTCCAGATCTAAGACTCCAAAAAGAGTACTCCTTCAAGAATGAAGAGGTTCTAGCTATCTTCAAATACCTTCTTGAAAATAACAAAATCAAGCTACTACCTATTACGAATCAGGAGGAACCTAACAATACTTCGGATCCAAAATACTGTGTGTACCACACAAGGATCTTTCATCCAACCAAGGCTTGCTTCACTCTCAAGAACAACATTCTAGTCTTAGTCGACGCCGGCGTCATAACGCCAAAATGAGCCAAATGAGAACCCTATCCTCCGATGAGTATAAAAGGTCAAACTGCTTCTCCCATACCTCCAACTAGTATATGAGGCTAAACTATTCCCTACCTTTGACGGGAAGTTTCTAGAAAATATTACACATAATATTCTTAAAGATTATCTGACGATCTTCAACAGGTATACGATGTTAAACTGCTTCCCTTATTTTCAACAACAGGAAGTTTCTGAAGAATATTACTCTTAATATTCTTAAGGATAACCTGATAGTGTGGCCAAATACAATTAGATTCAGGTTCGCCAAAGAGCTGTGGGTGGGATACCTCAATGTATTCCCATGGGAAGTTCCTAGAGAATGTTATACATAGTATTCTTAAGGATAACCCAAAACCAATTATTTATAGTAAAAACCAATCATTAGAATAACTCATTCTTAATCATAATTAAGAATCTCCCAGTGTGGCTATTTAATAATTTCCAAGATGATTAAAACCCTCCAACTGTGACTTTTTAGTACTCTTTCGTTAAGATGAGATTTAATGACCTCATTCGGTCAATCTTCCCTCACAAAATTCCCACGATGTAACTGTGGAGTACTTGATGATTCATGGTCCTCCACCACAAAGTCCCTCACTAATCAAATTAACTGATAGTGAGTCCACCAAAATTCTTTCGACAGAATCCATTCAAACTCCTACTGTGTTTGTGCACTTAACACTCCCAATATCAAAATCTCAACATGATATTCAAAAATTCAAGCTGTTGATCCATAGCGATTTTCAAACCCTTCATGTTAAGTCCTAGCCACTTGACACAAAAAACCCCACTGAGTGATTTGTACGAGTTAACATTCCCAGTGTTATTTATATCTTCACTTCCACTATTTCTTGGTCAAACCTTTCTATAGTTAGGACCAAAACCAAAATCCTCTCTCGATTCCTTTCATGAATGAGAGGTCCACTTTCAAATCGAGCGATCAAACCTTCCTATAGTTAGGATCATCTCAAAACTCCCACTTGGTTAAACCTATCTACAGTTAGGGTCAAAACTGGAGTTCCCTCTTGATAAACGAGAAATCCACCTTCAGATTGGGTAACCAAGCCTTCCGACTCATCGGGTTCGTCTTTACCCCAAGAGAAGACACCACCTTCCAACACCAAAATCCATACCTTACACGCATGGAGAATTTATCCCCAAACCTAGTAGGGATAAGTCAACGCCTAACACACGTTGCCGGTTAGTCCTTTATCGTAAACAGGATAAAAGTCCACGTATTCAACATCGTGCCAGACCATTATTAATAACATCAAAGTCCGTGCCTTACACGCATGGGGAATTCTATCCCGAATCCTAAGTAGGAATAAGTTAGCGCCTAACACGCGTTGCCAGTTAGTCCTTTACTGTAAACAGGATAAAAACCCACATATTCGACATCGCGACAGTCCGTTATTAATAACGCCAAAATCCATGCCTTATACGCATGGGGAAATTTATCCCGAATCCTAAATAGGGATAAGTCAATGTCTAAAATACGTTGTCGGTTAGTCCTTTATAGTAAACAGGACAAAATAATATCGTGGTTGGCCGTTATTAATAACGTCATAATCCATGTCTTACACGCATAAGGAATTTTATCCCGAATCTTAAGTAGGGATAAGTCAGCGCCTAACACGCGTTGCCGGTTAGTCATTTACATAAATAAAATAGAAGCCCACTTATTCAACATCGTGGCAAGCCGTTATTAATAACACTAAAATCCATGTCTTACATGCACGGAGAATTTTATCCCGAATCCTAAGTAGGGAAAAGTTAACGCCTAACACGTATTGCCGGTTAGTCCTTTACCGTAAATAGGACAAAAGTCCATGTATTCAACATCGTGGCAGGTCGCTATTAATAACGCTAGAATTCATACCTTACACTCATGGAGAATTTTATCACATCCTAAGTAGGGACAAGTCAGTGCCTAACACGCATTACCGGTTAGTCCTTTACCGTAAACAGGATAAAAGTGTATGGATTTTCTGATGTTTTTTTATTTTCGTTGTCAAAAATATATATTTTTAGAGATATTTTAGGGTTGGCGTCGATAATAGTGTGCATATATCGCAATGTATAGGTAAGCATCACTAAAAGACTATTTTTAACGACACTTTTATTCATTTGCGTCACCAAAACCTTTGGAGGGATATTTCCCTTGCAAATTTTCACGAAAAAGAGGAAAAAACAAAACCCCCCCAAATCCCCCGTTCTTTCTCTCTCATCAGAAATCCCAAATCCCCCAAAATCCCCAAATCCCAAATCCCCCGTGCGCCCCGTCGGAGTTCGTTGCTGCCTCCAAATCCCCCGTCGGAGTTCGTGCGTCGCGTCGGACTTCGCCGCTATCCCCAAAATCCCCCGTGCGCCCTGTCGGAGTTCCCCACTGCCGTCAGAATTCGTGAACTAACACCATTGTTTAAATCGTAAGGGCATGTCATCCCCAAAACCCTCTACCTAATCGACAACCCTAAAAATTTACTACTGATCCTCAGCATCCGGTTCCCCAATCGCGGGAAAACTTCGATCCTCTTCAAAGGTGAAGTCTCTCTCTTTCTTTCGCTGAAAATTTTACGTTATTTTTCTTATAATTTCTGCCTCGAATTTGGATTATTTATGGATTAGACTTGATGCTTATATCTCTCTTTATTTTTCTTATAATTTCTGCCTCGAATTTGGATTATTTATGGATTAGACTTGATGCTTATATCTCTCTTTGTTGTGAAAATTGTCTCTGCCTCGAATTTGGATTATTTATGGATTAGACTTGATGCTTATATCTCTCTTTGTTGTGAAAATTGTCGATTATGTTTTGCTTCTGACTCTAATTATCTCTCTCTCTCTCTCTCTCTCTCTCTCTCTCTCTCTCTATCTATCTCTTTTGATAATTAGGGCTTGGCTTCATAGCTGTATTATTTTTTTAGGCATCATATGATGGAGTTTATTCCACAAAATATCAGAACTTGAGGATAAATCCAAACATAGAGATGGGTTTGTTCTACAAAATTTAAAGCTTGGGGCTAAATCTAAAAATATGAGTTATCTGAGGGATACATATGCAAAAAAATTTTAATTTTCGTGCTTAAAAATTACCATCGGTGATCAGAAATGCCTAATCATACAACTTTGTTATTTTTTACGCTAGTGCAATCGGCGTCAGTTTATGCACCAAAATGGTAAGTTAATCCCCCTTTATATGTCAATTTGATATTTTAGCCTATAAATTTTATGTGCTCTTTGTTATTAAGTGTATGGAAAAAGAATAAACTTCAAATAAATGGCGGTTATGATCTGGACAAAAACAATCATTTTTTGATTTTTCAAAATCTTCAATGAATTGAGCCTGCTCTTTTGGAATGCAATTCAGTTTTCTTTGCAAGTTTGATTTTTGTAATTAAATTGTTGGATTATCCCATCTGTATGTTTGTCATCTTTTTCAATATTCTCTCCAGCATATGATGCCTAAAATATATTTTGTTAAAGTATGAAAACCCTTATTGTAATGAAAGTTTGCGATTTGCCGGACAATTAAAGAGGTTTTGGGATTCATGGTATTTCTTATCGATCTTTGAACATCTTTGAACGCCATTATGTTAGATTAGATAAATGCAGTTTTTTGGTGCAACACCGAAGTTGAAGATAATGGAGCTGTTTTTGAGTAGGATAGAACTCAATTTTTTGAGAGAATATGACTGATTGAGCCAAGGGAACTAACACCATTCCCTTGGTTCATGCCCACTCAGCGTAGGAGGTATACACGTTTCAGGGACTGACTATAGCTTTATTTTCCTATTCTCATTTGGGTGGTTGCTGTTTGATCAAGTATAACTAATTACAAGTTCATGAAGTTCTTTAACATTACTTTTCTTCATAATTATGGAACAAAACAGTTTAAGGGGGAAAATATTTGTAACAAATTGGCTACGCTCATATTCTATATGTGACATTAAATATTAAGATAAAAAAAATCCTTGATCGAATGCTATTTGATATCAATGAAGACAATGTGAGATTATCTCCTTGATTCTGAATCCCTAATTTTTTTATTAGTAGAGTTTCACATTTGAAACCCTAAATTACTGAGACGGCTAAATTTCAGGGCTGTGAGTTCTTTTTTTAGAATCTATTGTTGATGTTTGAGTGATAGAAAAGGCCAAGTAAGTGTTAAAGATGTTCAATGACACGATGCTCAATGAAGACTTGTCTATATTAAATGCAAATGAGAGATTATCATGTTTGATGATTAGTTGACTTTAATCTTTGATACCCACTGAAAGCAAAACTTGTTTTTTCCTGATTGCTAGTTTTGATTTTTAGAACTCTTTGACCTTACACAAGCCATTCAAAGGGAAAAACTTGTTCGATGTGAAAATTTAAGGAGGAGTTTAAAATTAACTCTATATAATTTCTCAGTTTTATGACGCAAATTGAATGCTAACATCAACTATGTACTAAGGCCTATGTAAGTATCTTTATACTGAACAAATAAAATAAGAAAGTGAAAATAATAATATGCTTATAATAAACATGTAAAGTGAGAAATTCACTCATCATCTACAAAGGAATCAGCCTTTATCTTCTAATTAATTCCCCTTGAAGCTTATTGGAAACCTTCTGCTACCTGTTGACTTATCATGAATTCTTTTTTATTTTGTTGCTTGCCTTGGCTTTGACTAACTGAATGCAGTTTAACTTGAGGAAGTCCTTGTAGTGTTAGCTTAAGGTACATTTTAAAGAGAACAGGATTGAATGAAAGCTTATCGATTTTTTATTTGTTATTGCATATTCATTTGAGATGCTACTTTTTATTTTATGATAATAAATTAAGGCGATGCATAAAATTAGCTAACCGTCGACGAGTCAATCCCTCTGTTGCCTTGAGTTACCACTTGAAGTAATTTTTTGAGAGAATAAGACTGAATGAAAGGTTATCGATTTTTTATTTGTTATTGCATATTCATTTGAGATGCTACTTTTTATTTTATGATAATAAATTAATATGATTTTATATTCACACTAATTGTAATCAGGTATGGATAAGAGTTGGATGACACTGATTAGGGATAGATTAAGTCTTCGGTATCGGGCCGAAGTTGATGCTTTTATTAAATTTGTAAAAGTAAATGTAGGCAGACGTAGCACGATTCGGTGTCCGTGCAACAAATGCATGAATCTTGATTGGCGTAAATTTGGTATTGTGCAAGATCATTTGGTTCGATATAGGATTATGCTATCCTATAAGATTTGGTTGCACCATGGAGAATTGCCTGATAATCAACATGGTGATTCTGGTAATGACACGGATGAGAGCGATGACGATAACAGAGATGTGTTAGACCCTAGAGGGGGGGTGATTAGGGTCTTATGCTAATCTAATCCGATTAAATACCAATTAAAATTAATTAACAAGTTATCCTAGAAAGTATGAAATACCTCAAGATATATGAGCTAGGATAAGCAATGTAAACAATGAGATATATCCTATATGATAAAATATATATGCAAGGATATATAAACTAACACAAGATGATATATCCTATCAAAGAGATATACAATATGATATATGTATATGCAAGGATATAAAACTAACACAAGGGGTAAATAATATGAACTAAATAGTGGATCATATAAATAATGAGCTATGGACAATGGCAATATAAGATATGAACATAAATATAAATGAACGCCAAAGCACACTCAAACACACTATATGATCACGGAGTTCGGACCTTCCGTCCTACGTCTCCGCTCCCCACTCCCGGGGAGAATCCACTATCCACAATCCGGTTTGGAAGCCGGAACTTCTTCTACACACTCGGTTTTCTAGCTAACCGAAAACTCTACAACTCACACTCTTGCAATCACACTCTACACCCACTAAGTGTTGGACCTAGCCGTGTCTCCCTCAAGTGCTCGGTTACAACCTAATATACTATGTATGAAAATACAATAAGCTCAAGTGGGTGTGTGTGTAAACAATGAGTAAAATCAAATCTAACTCAAATAGCAAACTAGCAATAAGAATATGAAAATCAATAATAAAATTGCTAGAGAAAGAGTTAAGGAAACTTCTCTAAAAACACAAAGAGAGGATGAAAGGATATTGAAGATGAATTCCTCAACAGATGATGCAAACTCCTCTTTGTAACAGCAAACCCCAAAAACAAACTAAACAAACTTAAACTCGTTTAAAACTTGTTAAAACATTCTCTTAGGTTAATGAGAACTGAGATCAATGGGGGTATTTATAGCCTCCAAGAACCTCAGCCAAAAACCCCAAACCAAATGACAGAAACAGCCCCAGCAACGGTAACAAAAATAGCCGTTAGAAACAGACCTGACTGAGCGGCGGTCGACCGACGAAATTTTCGGTCGACCGACGAAATCATTCGGTCGACCGACGAAATTTCCGGTCGACCGCGATCCAGATCGAAAACGAGAAAAACAAACAGAGACTTCATCGGTCGACCGGTGCGGTCGACCGACAGAAAAATCAAGCTCTCGGTCGACCGCATCGGTCGACCGCATTGGTCAACCGACAAACTCTCTGCTGCCCACTGACTAAATAACATAGGTCCGGTCGACCGGTGCGGTCGACCGAGAACTGATATATGAAAATCTGATTTTGAAAACTGTTTTTCTGATTTTAAAACCCTGTTTAAAAATATCAAATAAATTCCAAAAAATGTAAAACTTTGGGGAATGATTGTAGACATGATAATAAACATGCTACAATAACTGGTTTCCAAAAAGGACTTCCCAAATGAAAAATATCATCATTTTGCAAAATAGTCCAAAACACGAAAATGTAAACATATGAATTTTGACATTTAGGCTAAACCATGTTTTGAAACTCTGCACAAAGACTTAATAAAATATGTATATGATTATTGTTAAGTCCAAAAACTAAGAAAATAATATTTTTATAAAATTGCATATTCTATGCAATATATACTAAAACATAATAATAAATATGAAACATGTGATTTCATATTTATAAACATAAAAACTCAAAAACACATGTATGTATATATATAACTATATATATGCATAGAAACCAAATACGTGTGTGTATATGATATTGAGCTTAGAGTATATAACACACATAATATAAAATCTAAACTAGATTACCCAAGCTTTATATATATATAGAAACCAAAACTTGTGTATATATATATATATATATATATATATACGAAGAAACCAATAAATGTGTGTGTATAGATAATTGAGCTTAAAGTACTTAACACACATAATATAAACACCTAAACTATGTTACCCAAGCTTGATCTTGATCTTCATTGAGCTCAACTTGGTACACGTTGCGGATGAAGCTAAACTTGGATCTTGAACTTGAATTGTACGATGCTTACGATGCTTCACTCCACAATTCCGCCAACCTCCATTGGATATGATCATTGTGGCGCAATCCATCCATCCTCCAACTACGTTGTTTATCTATAATAAATAAGAAAACACAAATACTAGACAAACAACATTAGTGGTAAATTGTTTGTTAAACATCATCAAAACAAAGAGGCCAACAAGATGAGTATCCAGAATTATTAGAAGACCATTACAGAGGAACTTATATGGATGATGATGATGTAGAGATGGATCATGATGTTCGAAACTTTGAAAATTTACTGGAAGCTTCCCAGCGTGAAATGTATCCTGGTTGCAAAAACTTCACTTTGTTGGCAGTTGCTGTCAAGATGCTTCATGTGAAAGTTGAGAATATATGGAGTAATAAATCATTCGACATGGTTTTATAGATATTTAAGACTTATTGCAAGAGGGTCATTTGGTTTCGGGGCCAATTTATGAAACGAAGAAGTTGTTGCGTGATCTGGGCATGGGATATGAGCATATCGATGCATGCCAACACGATTGTGTACTGTTTTAGAAGGAGAACTCGCACCTGATAAAGTTTCCTGTATGTAGGGAGTCTAGGTACAAGTTCATTGGTGGAAAGGGTATGAAGATCCCGCGTAAGGTGTTGCGTTACTTTCCGTTAACTCCGAGGTTGCGGAGGCTGTACATGTCCAGGAAAACGGCCACAGAGATGAGATGATATAGGGATAAACATGTAGATGATGGGATTGTGAGACATCTGGCTGACACTGAGGAGTGGAAGGAATTTGATCTTATTCTTCCTGAGTTTGCACAAGAGATCCGCAATGTAAGGCTGGGGCTAGCTAGTGATAGGTTCAACCCTTTTGGAAACATGAGCAATGCCTATAGTATGTGGCCAGTCATACTTATGCCTTACAACTTTCCACCCTAGTTGTGTATGAAAGAATCTTTTTTCATGATGTCCTTACTTATTCCTGGACCACATGCACCAGGGAACGACATCAATGTTTTCTTGAGGCCTTTGGTCGACGAGTTGAAGGAGTTGTGGGACAATGGGGGTAGTAACTTATGATGCCTCCAAAAACCAGATCTTCCAGGTGCATACGGCTATATTGTGGACCATTAATGACTTTCCTGCATATGGTAACTTGTCTGGGTGGAGCACAAAAGGCTATTTGGCTTGTCCACCTTGCAATGATGATCCGTTATCGCATCGATTGAGGAGTAAGATTGGAAACTTCGGTCATCGAGTTTACTTGCCTAGGAATCACACTATGAGAAGGAGTAAGGACTTTAACAGTAGGACTAAACATCACATGAAATCTTTGGATTTACCCGTGGAAAAGGTACTTGAGCAGTTGGATCAATTACCAAATGTTAATTTTGGAAAGCATCCTTTAAAGAGGAAAAGACCCTATGAATCCATCGCCCTAAATTGGAAAAAGAAAAGTATCTTTTTCGAGCTACCGTATTGAAAAGAACTGAAGGTGCGGCATAATTTTGTTCCCATGCACATTGAAAAGAATATATGTGAGGCAATCATTGGGATAATGTTGGGTATAGATGGGAAGAATAAGGACACAAATAAAGCTCACCTCGATTTGGAATATATGGATATAAGGTCAAAATTACATTTAGAGAAACAACTAGATGGATCCATTCACAAGCCTATGGCAGCCTACACACTATCCCAGAAGAGAGAGAGAGGGTTTTGTACATTCTTGGCATCGATTAAGTATCCTGATGGTTATGCAGCAAATCTGTCGAGGTGCGTGAGCACTAGAGGCTGCAAATTGACGGGTCTGAAGAGCCTTGATTATCATGTCCTTCTACAACATCTTCTACCAATTGGGATGCACGGATATGTTAACAAGGAAATTGGTACAATACTTTTTGAGTTGGGAAGCTTCTTTCAGGACCTTTGTTCTAAAACATTAAGGTACAGTGACTTGGAAAAGTTAGAGGAACGCATTGTCCTCATACTTTGTAAAGTGGAGAGGATTTTTCCACCGGACTTTTTCAATGTGATGGTCCATTTGGCTGTTCACTTGCCACGTGAAGCCATGCTTGCTAGCCCTGTGTAATATCGGTGGATGTATCCGATTGAAAGGTAGATATTATAGGACCACATAATTAATTAGTTTCGTATTTGTGCAACTATATTACATATAAATCTTACTCTATTTTATGGTTCCTTTGAAGGTTTCTTGGAACACTAAAGGGGTACGTTACCAATCGAGCTAGGCCAGAAGATTCAATTATAGAGGCTTACATTGCTAAAGAGTGTCTTACTTTTTGTTCAATGTATCTGAAAGGAGTTGTTCAAGAAGAACGAAATGTTGATTGTGGTATACTTGGTCCTGGATTGTCGGTTTTCACACAAGGTACTCGTCCCTTAGGACTAATCACAAGAGCTCCATATGTGTATCAGAAAGATCTGGATATGGCTCAGTGGTTTGTGTTGTATAATAGCCCCGAATTGGAGCTGTTTCTAGAGTATGTATTAAGTTTTTAAAGTTTGAATCAGTTGTATAGTTTTACTAACCAATTGATTGACACCTCATTGTGTAGAGAACACAAGGCTACGATCCAAAATTCTAGAGGACATGACATTACTCAGATATAACGAAAAGAATTTTCAAAATGGTTCAAACAACATGTAAGTTACATGAAATACGCACAAGCCATTTTATAAATTAAAATTAAATTAACATTATTGAATACCTAATGCACTTGTAACATATTTATGTAGATAAATCATTTGTGAACTATCGGGTCACCAAGGGCAACTGATGAATTGTGGTCATTAGGAAATGGTCCAGATATATTAGTTCATCTCTATGAAGGGTGCATTTGTAATGACGTTCGGTTCCACACTAAAGATCGCGACAACCTTCATAAGAGTCAAAATAGTGGTTTGGTTGTGGAAGGGGATCACGATGGAAAAACAGTTGACTTTTACGGTTACTAATGCAAAGTCTGGGAGCTGAAATATTTGCATGGGGGTAAGGTTGTTCTGTTCCAATGTGAGTGGTTCAACACTGGCGGTAAAAATAGAATACATAAAGATACACATATCACAAGTATCGATGTTAGGGGTCGTTGGTATCAAAACGATCCATTTGTGCTACCAGAGTATGTGAAGCAAGTATTTTACATTGATGATACAAAATTGGGTGCTCATTAGAAAGTCGTAGAATGGGTCCAACACAGGAGTGTGTGGGATGTACCGGAACAAGTCCATGATGATATGCTTAACGATGCATTTCAACAAGTTGAAACCACTATCGTTGTTCAAATTCTCGTTGAGCCTACTACAAATTATCCTTATTATAGGGATGATATTGGCCCCGTTATCATTCCCAGTGCTGACCTAAATATGAAGTATGGAGTTGACAATAATCAGACAATGGAAGAGTATAGCGATGAAGAAGAAGATAATCTGCATAATCAGCCTGACTTAGATATAGACCCTGAAATGGATTATGATGTGAAGTATATGATTTTGTTTCGTAAATGAACAAATATAAAAAAATAATATTGTTTGAAAGCAACGAAATTATATTCTATCATTTTGTATAAAAGTTTAATGTTACAACCTGGCGTAATTTATATTTTCTAACATGTAATTTTTTTCATAGTTATCAAATATACACAGTGGTAAAAAATTATGGGTCAAACCGGGGTCCACACGAAAAATGGCAGAAATATATGAGGCAAGAAGGAGAAAAACAATAGATGAGAATATAGAGAGAATGAGAGCTTTGGGAATACCACTACTTTCACAAACAATTTCTAGGACGTTGCCAATGCATAAGAGGAAAAGTAAATGCAGTAAAAAAAAAGGTTTGTGAGGATGATGATGAGTACCAACCGCCTATGGATAATAATTTGCTTAGCTCATCGAGTGAAGATGATAATAATGATTTAGAAGAGGTAATATCTATTTGTGTATTGTCATTAATTTCTTTTCATTATGTGTACTAATAATTCATTTTACTCAATTATAACAGGTAACACGTATGGCTCCAGGACGCAGGTCTAAAAATGTCATATCATCGACTTCTGTGCCCGAGAGGAGGATCTTGGTTGCTTCGAACCAGCCACCCTAGTGTACCCATAGCGAGCTGCCCCACCCCGACCCATCATCAATTGCCCAGCCTGACCAACTAGAAAGCCCTCAAACAATCGGGAGCAACGTAGGTAATAATATATCATTATTTACATATCAGATTCACCTTTTCTTTATATTAGATATAAATTTTAATTTAATTAACTTTGCATTTTTTATAGGATCAGTACCATCGGCCCGTAGAAATGTACGTGATGCAACACGAGGGAAGGGGATAGAGAGATTGGTAAGATAATTGGGTCATGCAATTTTATTTCCGATCCCTTCCTCGAGTGGAGCACTGGAGGGGGAGCATGCGATATCCCTCACGAATGAGATTGGGAAGGAGATCCGATCATCTGCACCAGTTCACAATTGTGGTTGGGACAATATTGATGCTGGGAGTCGAGAGGCGATCATTATGAGAGTTTGGGTATTTTTTAATCATTCATTAATGATATTCTTTAATAGTAATATCTATGATTTTCATGCTACACTATCTGATACAAGCTACCAAATAGGGTTGTTAAGGAATAGATTGCTTGAAATGCGACAACTAGTTTTGTCTAATAGGAAAGAAAGTATGAACCACCACTTATACTGATCCTACGCTTCTCATAGGATGAGACAGGTATAAAAGATGCAGCAAGAGATCGTCATCATCCAAACAAATACATCGAACATTAGAGATTTAATTGGACAATTGGACAATGTTGCTTAGTAGGTATTGTTCTAGGAACCCAACAACTGGATCACATTCAGCACTACATGATACACAGGAGCTATTAAATTCGAGAGGAATTTTTGTTACGATGACTTCCCATGCATCGACCAGGATGCACATAAATCTTTTCGTGTAACCTGTAATGTTAGATTATCTATCCGTCCATTTTCCTTTAGATTTTCCATTTTCTTCTACTGTACTAGGTGTCAGACTTGCTCCTGGAAGTAATAATAATCTCGCAAAGGAAATTTTAGCAGCAACAACATCAAGAATTTTTAAGGACTCTTTGTAGGAACATGAACCAAGGTTTTCACAACCAGGAAGATGTGGATCAAACAAGGATCTCAACTTCCAAAAGAGATAGCTTGAAGCCTTTGCAGAACCCACAATTGACCAGAGTATAACCGTATTCATTTACAGAGTCATAATGCATCAGTGCTTGGGCTGAAACATGAGAAATTGATGAAGCCTGCAATTAAGTCAAGCTGATCAAGAACCATGGATATTATTGCATTACATTTCCCACATATTTATCGTCTCTCTACATCCTATGTATAAGAAAAGAAATTTGTGTGACGCCACTGGGTTCACACAAGGATGCAGTCCTAGGTGAAACCAAGAATGTCAAACCTGCCATGTACTATACCATGCAATAACATGTTTCACCATCACAATTACTATCTCTCTAGTAGAGTCAATAATAGATGTAGGTACAAAAGCAAGTAAATGATAATACAAGAGATAACTGATAAAATAATAGAGATCAAATTAATATTTCATCATCCAACATACAGAAATACAAGATCAATGTCTGAAATAAATAAACTGGAATCTCAACAAGTCTCAAGTACAAAATGTCTGAATAAGAGGAAATAAGGCACACAACCTTTACAACTTCTAGAATAAATCCTTCAAATGTCTAAACAAAAGTCTACAGTGGAGCTCAAAAGAAAAATATAACTAAAACAGATAGCTGAAGCTAAAGTGCATCGCCATCAACCTGCGACTCTCCGGGCTCCTGGCTCGTTACCTAAAAGGGGGAGGGACAACGAGCGTCAAAGCGCTAGCGAGCAACATCACAACCAACCCCACATGTATATACCTTATAGCTCAAATTGTAGATCCCTAATGATAAAAGAGTTTTAGTACTTAGGAAATTACAACACAAGCATAGGTACGTCGAGCGAAATAATCCAAACAAGGAAACCCTCATGTATATACCTTGTAGCTCAAATTGTAAATCCCTAAATACCAAATCCGAAATCTAATACAGGAACAATAATAAAAGAAGACAAACCCATCTCAAAACTTAAATACCATGTCATGTCACAACCCACATAAGTATCATGTCCAGCATATGTAAGTATAAGTGTCATACTCAAGGTATAAACAGGTGTTCAACGCATGGACCAAAACTAGAAGTAGTGGATGTCCAACACATGGACTGCATATGAAAATTGCCCAACACATGGACTGAAAAATGAATGTCCAACACATGGACTGAATGTGATAAATGCCCATCATATGGACTACATATAATAATTGCCCAACACATGGACTAAATGTAATATATGAAAAGATGCATATACACAAATTTCACACGTGTCTCAGTGTGCAAAACTAAACTCGTGTCCGTAAGTCATCTCACCTATAGAGATACAAAATAAACATAAATTTCTAATATCAGATATTCGAGGTGACTCCTTGTTTACATAGAAGCACGCCATAATAGTAAACATGTCCAAACAGTTTCGGTTAAACAAAAACAATCCAAACAGAGGAAAACTAGAATTTTCCTCATCAGTCGACTCATGAGTCAACTGGGATCATCGGTCGACTCATTGGTCGACCTGACAGACAGAAGAGAAGAAAAGCTATAAAATTTTCCGTCAGTCGACTCATTGGTCGTCTCATCAGTCGACTCATAAGTCGACTGATAAGTCGACTGACAGGTTGACTGAGCAGACCAAAATTTTCCAGTTTCATATATAGTGATTATTTGCAACATCATTACCTCCCAAGCATAAAAATACATGTGCTAACATATATTAAGCAGTATAAAACAACATTTTAATATGTAAAATCATCACCAAAAATGTGAAACATGTATACACATGATTTAAACATTTAAAGACAATAAAACGAAACTTTAATCTCTTATTAAAGTGGTTTTAGATCTAGATCTCTGTATTAAAAATCGTTGGTAAGTTTTTTATAAACTGAAAATTTGATTTCCGCATCATATACCATAAAGATCTACTTTTATACACAAAAATAGTGAGTTAGGCTCAATAAAACCGAAATAAAACTTTTATAAAATCCGAATAAAATGGGAGTAGGGCTGGGCGAGATGTTACTCGTCTGAGATGTGCTAAACAACTCCTGGATCCGCAAGAGATCGATCCCCTTTGCTGCACCGCGCCAAAACCCGCTACAAATCCTCTGAAAGTTCCCTAGGGGTTAGTCACCTAGAACTTTTTAAGTAGAACTGGGATAATTGTAAAGTGGGATAATATTTTGACACTAGGATAATTTAGTGGAACAATGATGGGTAATTCTTAAAGTGGGATAATTTGGTAGGATAATTTGGTGGGATAATGATGGATAATATTATGAAGTTGCATAATTTGGTAGGATAATTTGGTGGGGGTAATGGTGGGTATAAATTACTATTATTAATAATTATATATTAAAAATAATATAATATTGATAAATAAATTCTAGTAATAACTATAAAATATAATGCAATAAAGCATCACTATTCATCTCAAATAATAAAATAATTTACAAATAAATAAAAATCTAAATCCCTAGAGTGACTCGACTTCCATCATCCCACATGGCTTCTATCATCCAACATGACATCTACCATAGAATTTCTCCAAGCTCCTACAGCTACTCGTTGAGTCTGTAACTCGTCTTCTTTATCAGAGTCATCGTCTGCATCAGCAACATTTCGTGGAGCTTCTAGCGGAGGATCATACATGTCGAAGTTCAAATCTCATAACATCATAAAGAAAGAAAAATAAGTATTTTCAGCCATTAACCCTTTGGACCAATCTCATCATGATCGTTGAAACCAAATCAGCAAATAAATGAAATGTACATAGGAATCATCCATGGCCGCTAAACAGATGATCGACAGATAAACTATAAATATCCCAATTAATTTACTGAGCCGATTTAATAATAATAGATAATAGATATCACCATTAACCATTTAACATCTAATCATCAATGTGATCGCAAAGTTGCTTTCTAACTTATAAAAAAACATATATAGCCCGCATATCTTTAGCACTAACCCACCAACACTATATTCTTAACCTAAACCACTGTTGTGGAGAGAAAACTTAGATCAAACAAATAATAATAAAGTAATTTAACGTCAAAAAGCTATCAATAAAGTAATACATCTTGAAGATAATAATAAAAGATCTAATCATCACAAAAACAAAGTAAAGACAGAAAAATGAACTGATGATTGACTTCATGGCAGAGAAATTTTCTAGGCGGAGAAACTAACCAAGAGGGAGGGAGGCGGCGTTTCACTTTTTTTTCCCAATTGTATTCTTTCCAATATGTGGGATAATTTGAGAGAGGAGAACTTATGGTTATATATATAGGTAGTATAATTTGTGGGATAATTATGACCAATTATCCTAATTCTAATTCTAGTAGAATTCTACTTGACTAACGCACCAAAAACATAATACAGTTCTAGTTCTACAAAAGTTCTACTTGACTAACACTATAAAAAAGTATCCCATTTCCTAGTTCTATGTGACTAACATCTTAAAAATTTATCCCACAAATTATCCTGGTTCTAGTTTTAAGTTCTAGATGACTAACCCCCCCTAAAATCACCAAACACGAAGCTAGGGTTTGAGGGGAGAGAGGGGGCTAGGGTTTTCTCTAAGGTCTGATGAAGATGAGAGGTGTTTTCGGGTAGAAGAGCTTATATAATACGGTCAAACTCGAAACAAAACCGAACAGATCCGCAAACTAAAAGAAAAACTGAAAATCAGCCCGTAAGTTGACTCATTGGTCGACTCATAAGTCGACTCATGAGTCGACTAAGAAGACGTTTTCCAGATTCGTGTATGTTTTGCTAATTTGCCAAAACCAAATGCACAAAACCCAATATAAATACACTCATATATCTCTAATAACTTGTTATCAGGTATATCCATGACCTCAAGTCATTTACCACAATAGAATTATTTATCATCAATAATTTACATATACTTCTAACAAAAATACGGGGTTTTACATTCTTCCCCCCTTAAAAGAATTTCGTCCTCGAAATTCGGAAATTATACTTAAACAGATAATAATACTATAAAAAGCTCGTCGAGGGTCTAATTCAACCCGCATACATGAACATCTCGTAATATTACTCTAGATAAGCATATAGTGATATTTATATTTAACAATCCAGGATGATTATATCCCCCCTCAATCCTTAATCAAATGAAACTAGTACGTCGGGCGAAAAATCCAAACAAGGAATCCCCCATATATATACCATGTATTCCAAAAGATTAAGAATTAAGCGGAAACATCCTCATTCTAGTGTTAAATCTAAATATAACCACACAAATAATTACACACTTGAATCAATCCACTTCCTCAATAGGTGTAGGATGTAGCACTACATAGCATCTTCGCGCTCCCGAAAATCATCTTCGATGTCTATACTTAACCATAAAAAATGTAAATACTCCCACTTAACCCCTAACTAAATGGAACAAGTACATTGAGTGAAAAATCCAAACAAGTAGATAAGTGCTGATACCCTCATTTTAGTGTTAAGTATAAACATCGCCATACATGTAACCATAAGCCATAAACAAGCCATACAAAAATAAATTTTATTTACTTGATCACACAGGTGTGGGTAGTCGCGATGAATACCCTCCTCGCGCTCCCAAGAAACCTCCTCAACTCCTTTCCGGTTTCACTGAATTGTCACGAAGGAAAAACATCTTGTTTCTTAATTTCTTGTCTTCTCTAGCAAGTACACAAACTGGGATTTCAATCGTAGACAAATCATCCTGAAGCTAAATCTCCGGTGCGTTCAACACTCGCTGCTGCTCTTCATCATGTAAGTGCTTCTTAAGCATAGAAACATGAAATACATTGTGTATACTAGACATCGATGCTAGAAGATCTAGTCTGTATGACACAGCTCCAATGCGCTCCAAAATCTGCTACGGTCCAATATATCTTAGCGTAAGCTTTCCCCGTCTTCCGAATCGCTGAACGCCTTTCATAGGCGATACCTTCAGCATAACTGAATCTCCAATCTGAAACTCCAAGGGTCTTCGTCTCTTATCAGGATAGCTCTTTTGCCGACTCTGAGCGGCTAGAGTCTGATCTCTGATCAATGTTACTTTCTCAGTAATCTGTCTCATAAGCTCTGGCTCAAGCATTAAACTCTTCTCTGGCTCTTCCCAATATATAAGTGATCTTCAAGGCCTCCTGTACGATGCTTCATACAAGATCATACCGATAGTCGCTTGATAAGTATTGTTCTAAACGAATTCTATCAGTGGGATATGATCCTCCCGGCTACCTTGAAAATCAACGATACAAGCCCGCAACGTGTTTCCCAACACCTGATTTACTCTCTCCGTCTGACCATCCGTCTGTGGGTGAAATACACTACAGTAAGATAAATCTGTTACCAAACGAATTCTGGAAACCCTTCCATAAATGCGGAATGAACACTGAACCTTAATTCGATATCATCGTATTTGTAACTCCATGAAGTCGAATAATCTCCTGAATAAATATCCTCGCATACGTCTCAGCTGTATGATTAGTCTTCACTGGAATAAACTGTGCTGACTTCATTAGTCCATCCACTATCACCCAAACAGAATCATTCTTTTCTTCGACTTCGACAACCCTACAGTAAAGTCCTTAGAAATGTCCGCCCACTTCCACTCTGGGATGGGTAAAGGCTAAAGTGTTTTTGCTGGTCTCTGATGCTCTGTCTTCATCTGCTGACAGGTAAAACACTTAGTTACATACTCTGAAATCTTTTTACGCATATCACTCCACCAATAGTATCTCTTTAGGTCCTTGTACATCTTAGTGGTCCCTAGATGTACTGTATACTGAGTATGATGTGCTTTATCTAACAACTCTCTCTTAAGCTCTGCATTGGCTGGCATAACAAATTTATCCTTCATCCGTAGACTTCCATCTGTTTCAATAGTCCAATCAGCCTTAGGCTCTTTGGAAAATTCCTCCTTTTGGATTTGGATTCAAGAGTTTTCGAACTGAGTTCTAACAGCTCTAATACTCCAAGATGGCTGCACTGACACAGCTCCCAAAAATACACTGGTTCCACCAATCTCAGGTCTAAAATCATACTGGCTAAGGGTGAGAATATCTTGATACAATGAGCACCTCAAAACCAAAACCCGATGTTGATGTTTCCTACTCAAGGCATCTGCTACGACATTGGCCTTCCCCGGATTAATGTTGAATCACGAACTCATTGTCCTTGATAAACTCAATCCACTTCCTTTGTCTCTGGTTGAGTTTCCTTCTGAGTGAAAAGATATTTCAGACTCTGATGGTCTGTGAATAACTCAAACTGCACTCCATATAAATAATGCCTTCATGACTTCAGTGCAAATACTACTGCTGCTATCTCCAAGTCATGCGTGGGATAGTTCTGCTCATGCACTCTCAATTACCGTGAGACATATGTTACTACCCTCTAAGTTTGCATCAAAATGCCTTCTAAATCTGCCAATGATGTATCTGTGTAGACCACTAATGTCCTGTCGCTGTTCGGAATAGTTAAAACTAACGCTGTAGACAACTTGGCCTTCAAGGTATAAAGGCCTTCTGGCACTCCATGCTCCAAATGAACTATACACCCTTCTTCGTAAGGCGTGTAAGTGGTGTCTAAATCTTTGAGAAGTCCTAGATAAACTTCCTGTAATAGCCGTCTAACCCAAAAAGCTACGAATCTCTGTCACGGTCTTCAGCGGTTCCCAATCAAGAACTGTTGAAATCTTAGCCGAATCTATTGCTATGCCCTCTCTGATGACGTGGCCGAGAAATATGACTTCTGAAAGCCAAAATTCACACTTGCTGAACTTGGCATATAATTAATGCTCCTGCAGAGTTTGCAAGGCTAACCAAAGATGCTGCTCATGTTCTACCTCCGATCTCGAATATATGAGAATGTCATCGATGAAGACAAATACAAATTGGTCCAAGAAGGGACGAAAAAACTCGATTCATCAAATCCATGAACACCATGGGTGTATTATTCAACCCAAATGGCATGACCAGAAACTCAAAAGATTCGTATCGAATCAGGAAAAACGGTTTTGGGAAAATTCATCTCCCGAACTCGCAATTACAATAACCCAATTTGAAAATCAATCTCCGAGAAATATTGCACTTCACGCAGCTAATCGAACAAGTCATAAGTCCTATCACATCCGGATAGTGAACTTGTTCACATCATAAAAATGTACACAAAATCTTAAGTCACCGACCTCATTTCCCCGAAGAGAAGCAGTGTCCCCATAAATAAAAAGAAAATACTCCAGTGAGTAATACTCTAAAATGATAACTCAAATCTAATTCTATCTGTAGCTCCCTCATCTCAGCAGGTGACATACGATAGGGTGCTCAGGATATCAGTATTGTGCTCGGCTACAACTCGATGCAGGAAACAAACTCTCTCACTGGAGGAAATCTAGGCATATCCTAAAAGACATCCTGAAACTCTGAGATAACTCCGATCTCACACAAAACAGCACTCCGATCCCTCAGCATCACCTACTCGACGTATACCAGAAATGACTCCACATTTCGGTCACCCTGTGAGGTTGCTACTCACAAGCTGACTGTTTCAGTAAAATAGTCGATACTTAACATGATATGATGATAGCTAATCCATACCAAGAATGATGTCAAAATTTAACATCCGCAACACGATCAACTCGATGACTAACTCAGACTCATCTAGTTTGATAACACATCCTCTACAGATAGAAGGGACACCCCCCTTAGAGGAGTAGATACTGACAACGGAATATCTAAGGAATGTACCACAAGTTGAAATCTATCAACGAAGGCATAAAAGATAAGAGATAAGCGAATCTCTTAAATCAAACTAGATCCAAACTGAAAAAGGAAATCACGAATAAAGCTCCGCTCGTACCCTGATCACGCGCTATAGCTGAATAGACTCTGCTAAATAATACATATTTGGTCTGCTGGCCCCTAAATCCTCAGATTAACAAGTAGTACTTTTATTTCCCCACCGCTGGCCGAAATTACGACTCTGAGACTATCGACCGTGATCTCTATCATGCTAGCCTCCTGTTGTGTACTGCGACAAGTCTTTCGCTCTTTGTTCGATCTTGTTATGATTGTAACATGTTCTCCGAACTCTGCGCTACTTCGGCGCTCTCAAATTATATTGTGCTTCTTTCTTACATTGACCTTGTTGCTGGGGTAAAATCATTCTCCCGCTGCTAGGTTTCTCTAGATTTCTTCAATAGTCCTCTTGCCATTATCATTGTCACTATTCTGGATTTTAATTTCTTCCTTCACTACGGGTATATCTCCCCGCTTCACTTAGACTAGCTCTTATTGCTTGTTGAAGAAGTGACTAAAATTTTCCCAAATAGGTAATAATTGTTGCCCCGTCAAAAATCCAGATGTCGCTGCTATCCTCAAGTGATGTCCTCAATGCTGAATACATCTAACTTCTACTTGGTTCTAAGTTGACGTTCAAGAAATTTTCATACACTCCTTCCCTTATAGGTTGCAAATGAAATTGCTGTGCCTTGAAACTCTGGTGTTCTCATTGTCTAATATCTTTCTTATTCTTTCAAGGTTAAACCTCCTGCTCTGCGGCTCTATCAACAACTAATTGTGGTGGTATACTCATTGGTATTGCCTCTTTACTTCCACAATGGGTACAACTGGCGGTGAATCTCTTGAAAGTAGTATTGCTGACGGAAATGAATACACCTCTTGCTCCTCGAGTGTTGTAAGATCTTGCTGCTAACGGTGCTATGAAGTCGATGCTATGGAGCCTGCTACGGCTCGACTCTGCATGCCCAGCTCTCCAGGTACGAGTTTTACCTCGACCACATCCTCGTTTCGATATTTATAATATCCTCACTCATTCTAGAAAATTCTTAGCGGACTCTATACATGAATCCTAAGAAACTCTATCCTAGCTCCACGAATTGACACAGGATGATCTTAAGGATACTAGAACTAGAGCTCTGATACCAACTGTGATGCCCCTGGGTTCACACAAAGCTGTAGTCCAAGGTGAAACCAAGAATATCAAACCTGCCATGCACCACACCGTGCAATAACATGTTTCACCATCACAATTACTATCTCTCTAGTAGAGTCAATAATAGGTGTAGGTACAAAAGCCAGTAAATGATAATACAAGAGATAACTGATGAAATAATATAGATCAAATTAATATTTTATCATCCAACATAAAGAAATACAAGATCAATGTCTGAAATAAATAAACTAGAATCTCAACAAGTCTCAAGTACAAAATGTCTGAATAAGAGGAAATAAGGCACACAGCCTTTATAACTTCTAGAATAAATCCCTCAAATGTCTAAACAAAAGTCTACAGTGGAGCTCAAAAGAAAAATATAACTAAAACATATAGCTAAAGCTAAAGTGCATCGCCATTAACCTGCGACACTCCGGACTCCTGGCTCGCTACCTGAAAGGGGGAGGGACAACGAGCGTCAAAGCTCTAGCGAGCAACATCACAACCAACCCCAAGGGAACCCCAAGGGAAAGAGCTCGTTGTATACAGAAAATACAGTTAATACATATATATATAAAATCACCGATCCTATTTAGGAACTTACAATATGAGCTTAAGTACATCGAGCAAAATAATCCAAACAAGGAAACCCTCATGTATATACCTTGTAGCTCAAATTATATATCTCTAATGATAAGAGGGTTTTATTACTTAGGAAATTACAACACGAGCATAGGTACGTCGAGCGAAATAATCCAAACAAGGAAACCCTCATGTATATACCTTGTAGCTCAAATTATAAATCCCTAAATACCAAACCCGAAATCTAATACAGGAACAATAATAAAAGAAGACAAACCCATCTTAGAACTTAAATACCATGCCATGTCACAACCCACATAAGTATCATGTCCAGCCTATGTAAGTATAAGTGTCATACTCAAGGTATAAACAGGTGTCCAACGCATGGACCAAAACTAGAAGTAGTGGATGTCCAATACATGGACTGCATATGAAAATTGCCCAACACATGGACAAAAAAATGAATGTCCAACACATAGACTGAATGTGATAAATGCCCAACATATGGACTACACATAATAATTGCCCAACACATGGACTAAATACAATATATAAAAAGATGTATATACACAAATTTCACACGTGTATCAGAGTGCAAAACTAAACTCGTGTCCGTAAGTCATCTCACCTATAGAGATACAAAATAAACATAAATTTCTAATATCAGATATTCGAGGTGACTCCTCGTTCACATAGAAACACGCCATAACAATAAACATGTTCAAACAGTTTCTGTTAAACAGAAACAATCCAAACAGAGGAAAACTACAATTTTCCTCATCAATTGACTCATGAGTCGGCTGAGATCATCGGTAGACTCATTGGTCGACCTGACAGACAGAAGAGAAGAAAAGCTGTAAAATTTCCTGTCAGTCGACTCATTGGTCGACTCATCAGTCGACTCATATGTCGACTTATAAGTCGACTGACAGGTTGACTGAGCAGACCAAAATTTTTCAGTTTCGCATATAGTGATTATTTGCAACATCATTACCTCCCAAGCATAAAAATACATGTTCTAACATATATTAAGCAGTATAAAACGACATTTTAATATGTAAAATCATCACCAAAAATCTAAAACATGTATACACATGATTTAAACATTTATACACATGATATACACATGATTTAAACATGTATACACATGATTTAAACATGTATACACATGATTTAAACATGTATACACATGATTTAAACATTTAAAGACAATAAAACGAAACTTTAATATCTTATTAAAGTGGTTGCAGATCTAGATCTCTGTATTAAAAATCGTTGGTGAGTTTTTTATAAACTGAAAAATTTGATTTCCGCATCATATACCATAAAGATCTACTTTTATACACAAAAATAGCGAGTTATGCTCAATAAAACCGAAATAAAACTTTTCTAAAATCCGAATAAAATGGGTGTAGGGCTGGGCGAGATGTTACTCGCCTGAGATGTGCTAAACAACTCCTGGATCCGCAAGAGATCGATCCCCTTCACTGCACCGTGCCAAAACACACCACAAATCCTCCTAAAGTTCCCCAAAAATCACTAAACACGAAGCTAGGGTTTGAGGGAAGAGAGGGGGCTAGGGTTTTCTCTGAGGTCTGATGAAGATGAGAGGTGTTTTCGGGTAGAAGAGCTTATATAATACGGTCAAACCCGAAACAAAACCGAACAGATCTGCAAACTAAAAGAAAAACTAAAAATCAGCCCGTAAGTTGACTCATTGGTCGACTCATAAGTCGACTCATGAGTCAACTAAGAAGGTATTTTCCAGATTCGTGCATGTTTTGCTAATTTGCCAAAACCAAATGCACAAAACCCAATATAAATACACTCATATATCTCTAATAACTTGTTATCAGGTATATCCATGACCTCAAGTCATTTACCATAATAGAATTATTTATCATCAATAATTTATATATACTTCTAACAAAAATACGGGGTTTTACAATTTGGTTTTGGTTTCTGTCCTCTTTTTCGATTCCATTTTCATATAAATGTATAAGAAAATATTAGTCAAGTGTATGAATAGCTAAAGATGTACATATCCTTATATTTTGCATTGTCAGTTTCCTGGCACCTTTCTGTAACTTCAGGAGTGAGATTATTTGTGGATTGACAATCTAACATAATTGTTTCTTCCTGGCACCTTTCTGTAACTTCAGGAGTGAGATTATTTGTGGATTGACAATCTAACATAATTGTTTCTGTCTTAACTGTCTAATGATTAGGCTTGCTTGACATGACATCCCTCCCTTTAAATAAGGAGGGAGATATTTTTTTTCAATTAATCACAATTTTTTATCAATAGAAAAATTCAAATAGCCCTTACATAGAGCAAGCTAGTCGCGCGATTGACCCCTATGATTGGAAATAAAAGTTTTTATAATTAGCCAACAGCTTCGGTGCTCCCAAGCAGTTGGTGTAGTTTGTTTCCTTAAAAATCTCTCTCACATCCTAAATTTGAGGGATAAGGTAGTTGACAGTAGTTCCACACCCAAAAAAGTAATTTCACTTAGATAAAAAGGTTATTTTAGGAAGTATAAATAAGAAGATAAATAGGAAGTAGTTAGAATTCTCCAACTAATGAAAAACTCTCGGGGTCTTTATTTTTTTGACGTGGTTTTCTTCTCCAATCCCCTAATTCATTGCGCGGACGGCCAAACCTAATGGAATTTAATTTTTGATATGGTCATCGATCCTATGAAATACTTCATACGAGCGTCTTCTTTCTCTAGAGTAGTGAGCCTGAGATCATGAGTGTCGCCACCGGGCCAATCTGACTGGAAATAAATTGTTTTTGCATGGAGGAACTGTAGTATGAGACCGGCATTAATTGGCTTTCTCTTAGGCCTTGGGAACCTTCATTCGATTAATTTTCAACTAAACAACTGAGATTTTGAATGAACATGATTGCTTTGTTTAAGTTCATCAACATGGTTGATGGTCGATTTTCTTCGGATCCAATTTCCTTGTATCGCATTCAATCACATGTTAGATTTCTTGTTGATATCTTTATTGAGGAATTTTCTTAGCGTAATTCACCTGTGATTCTATTTAAACGGATTTATACGGGTTTGATGGAATTCTGTGGATGAGAAATTGGTGGGGACGAAATTTTTTTTGTTTTTCCAAATTTACCCTTTTTGAAAAATAAATTATTAAATGATTTTAGGAGCACCGAAGCAAAGCCCTTATAATTATTGTACTCTAGCAGCGGCGGAAGTCTCCAAGTGTTTGTTTGTCATAGAGTTTACCAAGTCAATATAATCTTAAGATAAATAAAATAGGGCTTTTTGTCTTTAGGTCCAATAGTTTACCTCCCTTTATTTTTAAACCCAAGTAGTATTAGTTGTATCTCTAAGCCCAAATTTCTTTTTGTATTTGTCTTTAAACCCAAATCCAAAATACAATACTTTCAGCAGTAGTATTTATACATAATCAAGGCAAAAACCCCAAAATACCCCCTTTCCCCATATCAACGTCTCTCTCCTCAAAATCCCTATTTCACCTCAGCCCTAAATTGAAAAAGAGAACTCCAGCTATCGTCGCCCGCTCCAGCCGCCGTGACCGAGATCTCGCCGTCGTCGCCCGCTCCACCCGCCGTGATCCAGATCTCGCTGTCGCCCGCTCCAGCCGCTCGAGGCCGCCGTGACATTAGCTCTCGCCGCGACCCCGATCTCGCCCGCTCCAGCCCGCAGCAGCTGTCGCCTGACCCAGGCCGTCGCCCGTAGGCGTTATCGACCGTCCCAGACCGTCGCCCGCAGCCGCGACCCAAGTCCCAGACCGTTGTCGTCGATCGCGCCGTCTATCTCGCCTGTTTCAGGTATTGATTTCTCACGAGCATTGGCTGGGTTGCCGTCGAACTTTTTTATTTTTGATATTTGGATATTGACTGCATAGATAATTATTGGCTCTTAAACTCAACAATTTTAGCTTAGTTGTTGCGTTTATATTGTTTTGAATTCATGACTTTATAATTGAGGATTGGTATTGGTTTTCTTACGTTTTTAAGTTCATAAATTTTTGCGTATATTCAGTCCCAATTCTGGGACATCTAAAGTTTGATACAAATGTCTGTTATTGTACATATGTTAACATTTGCTACATTTCACTGAGCGAGAAGAGGAAAAAATATCATAGGCTGTAAATAGGTTGATATAAAGCTAAAGCGTGGTAATTTGAGTATTGAGATTGTCTGTTACAATTTTGTTTGTAAATATGATACAATTTTGTCTGTAAACATCTGATTCTGTAAACATTTGATACAATTTTGTCTGTAAATATGATAGACAACTAAAGTCGCCTTATGTTTTATGGTTGCAGAAAATTCTATCTCATGGCTTTAGTGCGAATTCCATCGAACATTGGGTACTTCCGGGACCTTCAAAATCAGATTTCTACTTATTTATCGGAAGATCAACGAATTGCCCTTCGTGACACTCCATTTTATGGCTACTTAGATGTTCCAGATCTTCCAGTGCAACCAGTTATAGTGGATTGTTTGTTGGGAGTATTTAATGTCGAAAAAAGTAGTTTCAAAATTGGAGGAAAATGGACCTCCTTTGATGTTGAAGAAGTTGGGAGAATCACGGGTCTTCCGATGGGAGGATCTATAGTAGACACGCGGTTTCATAGAAGTGATCGCGATACAATCTACAAGCTTGTGCTTTCATATAGTACCGCGGCTGAAATTGAAGAAGATAGTAAGCGTGTGACTAGAAAAGGAAAGAAGAAAATTGACGAGGGTAAGAAGAAGGTTGTGTGTGCTAGAAGAGATAGGATGGGTGAACTTATCAAGCAGATGGCCGAGCGTAGAGATCCTCTTTTGCCACATATGCTCGTGGCTTTCATTATTGGCTTTATATTATGCCCCCAAGCTAGTATGAGTTGTCCCTTGTTTGCATTTAGATATGCTGAGAAATTGGGCACTCTTAAGGAGTATAATTGGGCTGAATTAGTATACAATGTGTTGTGTACCGAGATGATTAAGGCTAAGAAAACCATCACTAAGAGATTTGAGGGAAATCGATCTAGAGGTGGTTATATGGGGGGTTTTGCCTCGGTTTTGATGGTAAGTTAACATTTACTACATTTTAATGTCATTCTACATTGTATATATTTAATTCATTTAGTCATGTTTATTGTTGAGCTAAAATTTTCCTTTTCTCACAGGTTTGGTTTTATGAGCTTGTGGGACAATTACGCCTTCGTGTAGGAGCAGAATCCCTACCACCCATCCTAAGCTTCCACAAGGGCCCGGGATCTTTACGGAGGAGTACAGTTCAAGATTTAATTAGAGATCCGGCTAATTTTAGGAAGCATGGTGTTGAGTCAAGGGCTAACAAATTTGAAAAGAGACAAGCTGCCACTACATCCACTGCCCCTTCAAGATTGAAGAGAGAGAGAGAGGTATATATATTTCCATTTTTATTTTTATTCCATGTTAGTTAATTGCTCTCCATGATTTTTATTTGATGTTCATCCATGAATTGAACTTTACTTGGCCGTATTGATGTCTAGGTAATCACAAAGTTGAGTTGATCAGTCATAGCTGAAAAAAGGGTTGAAATTAGACCAAAAAAGATAGAATTAGACCTTCTGTTGGAGATCAGGAGGGAAAGATTGAGTGAGATGAAGAGGATGATGATAGCGATGGAGGAAATGAGGATGATGATGAGGATGAGGATGAGCACGATAGGGATGATGGTGATGATGGTGATGATGGCGATGGAAACGAGGAGGGGGATGATGAGCGGGAATGGGGAGGATGAGGAGGGAAATAATGAGGGGAAGGAGGAGGATGCAGAGGGCTAATGAGGAGAGTTAAGAGAGGAGTTGATGGTGGATGAGGAGGATGTGGAGGGGGAATGTTGAATATGGAGAGTAGAGGATGTCGGCAGGGATGATGAGTTTGGTAAAGATGTTGATAGCTTCAATGTAGATAAGATGAAGGTGATGATTGGTGGGAATGATGAAGTGGGCAAGGATTCAATGGAAGTGGATGACACGCCTTTATTCTTAGCCCGCGGATGTTGGGTTGCTTGAAGGCATGCGTAAAACCCCTTCCATCAAAAGAAAACGTTCTCTCTAGATCTCGGCATGCTGGGCCATCATGCGGGCTCCTTTTGTTTCGCTTGTTAGTAAAAAGGCACGACCAAATTATCCGGGTAAGGAAGGAAGTTTTGATGCGGAGAGAGAACTACTTGATAACTTTTGGAAGGAGAAGAATATGGCCGCGTAAGTGTATTTGAATGATCTACTTATCTTACTTTTTCACTTAGTACTAAGATTTTTCATTAATACATGTTCTAAATTTGTTTTCATATGTAGTGGGACATAGTGTGGTCATGTAGAGATGCGTTGATCACACGCAAGGATGCGTTGAGTTACTTACAGGAGAGGAAATTGCGTTGCGACGTAAGTATTTATTAGCCATTAAGTACAACTAGATATTGTTGCTATGTAGATTGGTAGCTTACTGGTTATAATTGGGTTACTAGTGCATGCTGTCCATGATTTGTTTTCCACTTTTTTCCTATAGATTGATCATGTGGCCAGTGAATATATACAAATCAAGCAATTGTCTCAGTACAGCCATGTAATAGGAAAAGTATTCGACGTCTGTTATATACAATTTCTAAGTAGGGTCATTTGGTATTGTAAAACATGCCTGCATCTATAATGTCAATTCCAATCTGAATCTAAATAGTGCCGACTCTGATCACCTTTATATAGGATTTCTTCTTTATACATTAGAGGCCATGTTCTTGCGTAGCTAAAAGTTCAGTGCGTGGTTCCTCATGGTAGGTCATGATTTATTAATTCTTTCTATTCAACTTATAGAAAGTAAGTCAGTTTTTTATTGTTCGGCTGTAAATGAGAAACAGCATGCCACTTACTGCTCATTTTCAGTCGATCTGTAGACAGACGGATATGCATGCGATATTCATATACTAGTGTTACATTACTTTGTTCCTTTAATTAGGTTATCGGTCCGTCTGATACTAATTATGTATATTTAATTATGATGTTTCATTTCCCTTTATTTGAAGTTGGACCAAAGCTCTTAATGATGATAAATAGATTAGTGATATCAGTTTAAACAAGGACTTAGTTGTTTAGAGATATTATTTGATTGATTCTCAGTGTTTTTGTGTGTTGATTACTCTCTTATTCTAAAGTTCTGTGTGATCATTTTCCTCGCAAGTTTATTTTAGCTTTTAGATTCCTTTTTACTACATATAATCCTTTCATTGGTTATTTGCATAACTAAATCAATACGTCTTGTGTTTGATGAACTATTGTACTTCCTCATCTCCTTATTTATTCCATCTGCGAGCTTCGCCGTTATTTTACATTGTTCAACAGATTTAAGATTTTTTTTTCTTGATAGGTTAAAAAGAAAGGGCGGAAAAATGCCTAATCTTATCTTAGAACCCCAAAATACTGTACTTTTTCGCTTTCGCTGTCATCACTGCCCTATACTTCAGTGGTGATGATTAAGTTTGTGATATTTTGCTCTGGTACAATTGCTTATCACGTAGAGATAAATCCAGAGATTAGGGGCTAATGCCTAGGTAGCGGGGCTCAAGTATACGACGGTTGAGCAGCACAAGAGTAGATTTCACTTCTTCTGAATATATAACTGAAACTGGTAGCGTGCTCGGGGCGCTTTCAGTGTTTCACGATCTTCATGGCTTTAGCAGTCTATTGATTTTGTTCTCTGTGATCATAATGGCTCACACGAGCTACTGTAGAAGCTTAAAGCAGTTCTATAGAATGATGAGATTCTAAATTGCCGATCATGACCTTAAGTTTCAATGCAAGGATGTTACTAGAATGAATCATTGTTTTGCATTAGCTAATAAAACCCATCATTGGACTGCCTATCTTACATTTCAGGTTATAGCCGCCTATGTTGTGCTTCTGAATAGGTTGATGGAGCAACATGCAACTTATGCGAAGGACATACACATATGTAGTCCTGGGTAACCGTAAGTAGAAATCCAATTCAAGATTGTAAGTAATATCATAAGCTATATTAAATACTTACTCTTGACTTTCTTTTGTTTTTTTAGAGATGCATCAACGAAAATAAACCGTCAAGTGTGGATCGAATGTTTAGGCCAATAACGTCAAGTCGCTTCCAAGAACTTGATAAGATTATTTTCCCACTCCTAATTTCATATCATTGGCATATGTTGCGTATTCTCTGTAAAGGATCAGGAGATTTTATCATTATTCTTCCCTCCGCGCGGTATATGCTGACGATGCTATTGAGTTTAGAGTGAAGCTTATTTCTACCATTCCCGATGTTTGGAACTTAGACATTAATTCTTGTCAGGAGTAGAAAGTGTTGATGTACCGCAACAACGTGGTTAGTGTATTCGACTTATTCATATGTTGTTTTTTAATGTGCTAACACTCACATAGAGAGTATATATTGCGGGCCAAGAGTGTTATATTGATGTTGCAAACATTTAAACTTGCAGTAGTATGGATTGCGGGGTGTTCTTGATGGCGTACATGTTTAGCCTCGTTTCCGGTCAACCAGTTTCAATTCACCAGAAGGATTGTGCAAGACATAGAGCTCGCATTGTTGCTCTAATTCTATCTGAAGGTACATTTTTATGACGTTTTAATGTTCATTCAAACGCTATATCATTGTATTGTTCTTTTGATCCACTTACATGTTGCTTTCAGGAAATCAACCATCATGACCCTCAAGAATGCTACATGCATATTTGTTCTTTTGATCCACTTATACTCAGTGTGTTGTATTGTTCTTGTCAGGATGCTACATTGCCAATTGTGATATCCAATATTTTTGTGTACAAATATATTTTGGAAATTGATTTGCTTGACGTATTTGCTGTATAAATGTATATTGAGTAGAAATGCCAAGTATCTGTGCCAATGCCAATGTTGTATGGTGTATGTAGAATTTCTGGAAATGTTGTATTGCTGGAAAATATGGTATGTTGTATGTATGTTCTGTGGCAATGCAATGTTGTATGGTTGTATGTGCTGGAAATGTTGATATTATGATTATATGAAAGCCAAGTTCTGTGACAGTGTTAATGTTGTATGGTATATGTAGATAGTCTGGAAATGTTGTATCGCGCTGGAAATATTGGTATTGTATGTATTGTATGTTTCTGTGCAATGCCATGTTGTTATGTGTATGTGCTCGGAATGTTTGAATATATTGATAGAAATGCCAGTCCTGTAAGTATAGCACGTTACATCGTAAGTATAGCACGTTAACCTATAAGTATGGCACGTTAACCTGTAAGTATAGCACATTACGTTTTAAGTATAGCACGTTAACCAGTAAGTATAGCACGTCAACCAGTAAGTATAGCACGTTAACCTGTAAGTATAGCACGTTACGTTTTAAGTATAGCACGTTAACCAGTAAGTATAGCACGTTAACCTGTAAGTATAGCACGTTACATCGTAAGTATAGCACGTTATGTCGTAAGTATAGCACGTTAATACGTAAGTATAGTACGTTAACCTGTAAGTATAGCACGTTAATCTGTAGCACGTTAACCTGTAAGTATAGCACGTTAACCTGTAAGTATAGCACGTTAATATGTAAGTATAGCACGTTAACCTGTAAGTATAGCACGTTAACCTGTAAGTATAGCACGTTAACCTGTAAGTATAGCACGTTATGTCGTAAGTATAGCATGTTATGTCGTAAGTATAGCACGTTAACTTGTAAGTATAGCACGTTACATCGTAAGTATAGCACGTTATGAACCTGTAAGTATAGCACGTTAACTAGTAAGTATAGCACGTTATGTCGTAAGTATAGCACGTTAACCTGTAAGTATAGCACGTTATGTCGTAAGTATAGCACGTTAACCTGTAAGTATAGTACGTTAACCAGTAAGTATAGCACGTTAACCTGTAAGTATAGCACGTTAACCTGTAAGTATAGCACGTTAACCAGTAAGTATAGCACGTTAACCAGTAAGTATAGCACATTACATCGTAAGTATAGCACGTTAACCTATAAGTATAGCACGTTAACCTGTAAGTATAGCACGTTACATCGTAAGTATAGCACGTTAACCAGTAAGTATAGCACGTTAACCAGTAAGTATAGCACGTTAACCTGTAAATATAGCACGTTAACCTGTAAGTATAGCACGTTACATTGTAAGTATAGCACGTTACATCGTAAGTATAGCACGTTATGTCATCGTAAGTATAGCACGTTACGTCGTAAGTATAGCACGGTATGTCGTAAGTATAGCACGTTACATCGTAAGTATAGCACGTTATGTCGTAAGTATAGCACGTTAACCTGTAAGTATAGCACGTTACATCGTAAGTATAGCACGTTAACCTGTAAGTATAGCACGTTAACTAGTAAGTATAGCACGTTATGTCGTAAGTATAGCACGTTAACCTGTAAGTATAGCACGTTATGTTGTAAGTATAGCACGTTAACCTGTAAGTATAGCACGTTATGTCGTAAGTATAGCACGTTAACCAGTAAGTATAGCACGTTAACCAGTAAGTATAGCACGTTAACCAGTAAGTATAGCACGTTAACCAGTAAGTATAGCACGTTAACCAGTAAGTATAACACGTTAACCTGTAAGTATAGCACGTTACATCGTAAGTATAGCACGTTAACCTGTAAGTATAGCACGTTAACCAGTAAGTATAGCACGTTAACCAGTAAGTATAGCACGTTAACCAGTAAGTATAGCACGTTAACCAGTAAGTATAGCTCGTTAACCTGTAAGTATAGCATGTTAACCTGTAGGTATATCACATTAACCTGAGAGTACAACATGTTAATCGTAAGTATAGCATGTTATATGGAAAAGTATAGCATGTCTTCCATTGATTACAAACACATAGGATGCATACAAAATTATGACAAAAGTATAGCATGTCTTTCATTCATCCAAAAGTGTAGCATGTCTTACATCCAAAAGTATATCTTGTCTTACACGTCAAAAGTATAGCATGTTTTCTTTCCAAAAGTATAGCGTATCTTATATCCAAAAGTATAGCATATCTATCCAAAAGTACAGCATATCTTCTAACCAAAAGTATTGTGTAGACCATATCTAGTCTGCAATAGGCTGTCTACATGTTCTACGGTTGTGCCCATATTGTTGACATCTACTACATCTTAACTCTTTGCCCGGATTCAATCCCGAAGGAATGCGCTTCGTCCTTGGTCTTCCACGAAGAATTGAAGTTTTCGGTGGCCGAATCACCATATTTTCGTCATCTATATATGGCTTGTCATCATCAGGAATTGGGTATATCGGAAAGGAGTAGCATTTACGGTATGTCTCCACACTAAAGTAGTGGGAAATATAGGAGTAAAGGGTGTCCATATTCTGCCGAATAACCGTCGCCGCATGTTTGCAAGGTAGCCCGACTACTTGCCATTCATGACAAGTGCATGTGCGTTCATTCAAATCTACTTCAACGGTGGGCAAATCATACACCTCGTACCTTCCGGTAGTAGAAGGAACTGCAGAAAGACAACATGATTGCTCATTAATCTGAATAAGGTGCTCTTCCACAGTGGGAACAAATGTTGTGGTCCACTTGTGGGATGCCTCCCGCCTTTCAAAACTCATCCTCATCATTTTCTTGCGAATGTTATCAATTGTTTGGGTAATTGGCAAATAACGAGCTTCTTTGATCCAAGCATTGAATGACTCCGCTACGTTTGATGTCAACCATCCATATCTACATGCATGTCAATAAATAGTAAGTATAGCAGGTACATATATCTTGAAGGTTTGCATTTAAAATTTTTAAAAAAATTAAAATTTAACCTCTTCCCAGGAAAATAACAATTAGCCCAATTTTCTGGACTCATCCTCAACATTTCACAATAGGCGATCTCTGATTTATGCCGTAGCTCGTTACATTCATTGTTATAGGAACGAGAAGTGTATGCATAAGCGGCCCTCTTCATAATTTGCACACATTCATCTCGTAAAGGTGGTGTAATGCCTTTTTTCGATAAGTTATTCTTAAAATTAGCCAAGAGATGACGAATACAATAAGAGTGATGTGACCATGGAAAGCATTTCTTCACGGAATTCTGAAGTCCTTTGTCTCTATCAGAGATTAACACCAGTTCATCATCTGGAGTATATGGATCTTCATCATTGAAGAGGATGTCTCGAATGCATTCCAAAAACCATTCCCAATTACTCTCATTTTCCGTCCCGCATATGCAAATTGCTACGGGAAACATACCACCATCTCCATTTAGAGCAGTTGCGGCAAGTAAGGTTCCTTTATACCTATAAAAGAAAAGAACAATTATGAAACAAAGTATAAAATATATGAAGTAGTACATTAATGCAACTTTTGATTAGATTGAACTCTACCATACCTATCAAAAAGATGTGTACCATCCAAGAACAATATTGGTCTACATCCCTCCATAAACCCTTTCCAACAAGCATAATAAGACACAAATACTCGTGTAAATCTTCCATCCTCATGCTCTAGGTGAACAATTGATCCCGGATTAGTTTCTATAACTTTATCCTTATACCATCGGAGTTGGTCATATGAAAATTTAGTATCACCATACAACTCACGTTGAGCTAGCTCTTTTCCCCACCAAATTCTATGATAAGGGATGTCCAAACCAAATTCCATTTTAAGCTTCTTTTGAAAATCAATTGGGCGATAAGTGGGTTGTTCCTTCAATATGGTCTTGAGCTGATTAGCATTCCACTTACGAGATGCCCGTTGATATCCTTCCTTTCCTATGCCTCCTCCCAAGCAACTATGAGAACTATATATTTTTTTCACATAGAATCGATCATTATCTCTACGACGGGTGCAATGAACCATCCATTCGCAGTTTGCGGCCTTGCATTTTGCTGTCACCCTTTTGCGTTCATTTTTTACAAATTCAAAGTTAAATCCTCGTGCAATAGAGTAATTACTTAAACTCCGCCGACAATGTTCAACATCATCAAATTCTTGACCAACACTTCTAATAGCATTGTGCCATGCAATAGGAATCATATTAGAGCTCTCAACTTCCCGCGACATATTTTGTGAATACGATGGATTTTGTGAATGAGAAACATGATCATCACTAGAGGGGATATACGGATTACTGCATAGAAAATTGTACAAGAGTTAAGAAAGTGATAATGTTAAAAGTACGAAACTATATCAAAAGTGTAAATTACCTTATATGGACATCGTTAGCTTGTATGCCAAATAATATGTCTCGATTCATCTCAGCGTTCATGACAACAACATTCTCCTTGCAACTTCGATGTACATTGACCATTATCGAGACATCAGCATCATCATATACACGAACATATATTTCTTGCGTGTGGGGTACTTTGTAAGTCAATTGTATCGTGCTTGCACTACAAGCAATTAGGCTTTGCACTGCAACGGCCAAATCTTTGTAACTCCCGTTGACATTTAATTCTAAAAAGTGATTGTTTCCTCTAAAATCTGTCAATGCACAATACAATTCTTCATCCATCTATATTTGTTACCAAAAATAAACAAATTTAGAGAAAAATTTCATCAAAGATAGACACATAAAATCAATACAGCTAAAATACCGCTACATGATAACGTGCTATCCTTGTATGTTAACGTGTTATACTTACATGATAACGTGTTATACTTACAGATTAACGTGCTATACTTTCAGGTTAACGTGCTATACTTTTAGGTTAACGTGCTATACTTACAGGTTAACATTACAAGTTAATATGCTATACTTACAGTATAACGTGCTATACTTACAGTATAATGTGCTATACTTACAGTATAACATGCTATACTAACAGTATAACGTGATATACTTTCAGATTAACATACTATACTTACAAGTCTTGTATTTCATGCTATACTTACATGTTATCATTCTACACTAAGATCAAATTTAACTAAAATATCATCAATCAATTATATACAAATTTAACTAACATTTAAATATAGGTTAACGTTCTATACTTTCAGGTTAACGTGTTATACTTACAATATAACGTGCTATACTTTTAGGTTAACGTGTTATACTTTCATGTTAACGTGTTATACTTATAATATAACGTGCTATACTTTCAGGTTAACGTGCCATACTTACAATATAACGTGCTATACTTACAGGTTAATGTGCTATACTTACATGATAACGTGTTATACTTTCATGATAACGTGTTATACTTACAATATAACATGCTATACTTACATGATAACGTGCTATACTTACAATATAATATGTTATACTTACAGGTTAATGTGCTATACTTACAGTATAACGTGCTATACTTACAGTATTAATGTGCTATACTTACAGTATAACATGCTCTACTTATATTAATATGCTATACTTATAAGTCTGGTAATTCATGCTATACTTACATGTTATCATTCTATACTAAGATCAAATTTAACAAAAATTTCATCAATTATAACAAATTTAACTAATATTTAACTAATTGTTATGAATTCATAACAATAACATTTTACTAAAAATAATTATGTGAAATAACTAATGTGAAATTAATGGGTGGTTAATTACAAAACCTCAGTTATCTAACATTTTACTAAAAATAACGAATTAAAATTTTTTTATGAACTCATTTAACTAACTTATCAAATAATTGTCATGGTTAAAATGAGAAATTAATGCTAACAACTTGGTAGTTGAGTAAATTGCAAATTTCTACCTTCAAATGCCCAGAAAGTTGGTGAGAATTAATTGATGGGTTGTAGGAGAGAGTGATTAAATGATGGTTTATAGGAGAGAGTGTTGAGTTCTATTAATGGAGTGAGAGAAAGGGAGAAGAAGAGGGGGGGCAGAGAGAGGACGGAGAGAGAATGGAGGGGGGAAATTTACCGCCAGTTTCCCCCCTCTCTCTCCATTTCGTTTATTTTATTTAAGGGGGACCCACTTAAATGAATTCTATAAGTGGGAGGGTATAACCGGAATTTAAGAAAAATATATGGGGGGACCCACTGCTGAAAGTATTGTATTTTGAATTTGGGTTTAAAGACAAATACAAAAAGAAATTTGGACTTAGAGATACAACTAATACTACTTGGGTTTAAAAATAAAGGGAGATAAACTATTGGACCTAAAGACAAAAAGCCCTAATTAATATCTTTATCAAATAGTTCCAACTACAGAACATATCTAGAGGTCATCAAGTCCTTTTTTATTAATCTTTTCATTCATTCATTCATTCATTCATTCATTCGTAGATAGGGGTATTACCTGCGGATTGATGGTCAAACTAAACCTAATATATCAAAATATAAAAAATTCTCAACCTAGTCCACCAGGAATCGACTCATTTTAAGGAGAAAGTATCCGATAGAGATGGTCTAGACATTCAATATGCATTCAAATGATATCAACCTCTGAATTTCTAAACTTCGTAATTCGTGCATTGATCTAAGGATTAATATATATTGGATACACATTTAATGCAATGGACTGGAGTCTATATGATATTTTCTTCATGTTAAAAGAAGAGCTTCGCATTTCAAAAGAGAAATGTTATACCACATTTACAATCTCACCTTCATTATCTTTTTAATCTAGTTCATAATTATTCATTGGACACAGAAAGATCAAATAACTTTCAAGAAAGAGCAATTTATAGTGTGAAATTTCTATATACTCAATTAGCGAATGTAATCTACCTTCTAACCTGACAGTTCAGGTCATTTGGATAGCACCAAGCCTCAGTATCCAAATACATATGTGGCTTGTTTACCTTAATCTTCTACTTATATGCAACAATCTTTTCAAAAGGAGTATTAGATCGTGTTAGAATATAAAATCATAACACTTAATCATCATCATTACTTTATTGTATTTGGTATAATTGTTAGGGACTTTTTGACGATTGAATACAATACCTATTAGGAAAAGAAATAAGCAAGTATTGTAGTCATCGCGACTTGCTAGCTCATATGGAAAGAACATGATGAATATAGTTTCAATTCAGAGATGCAAAATGAAGAGAGAGATGTAAGGGTTGATGATATTAGGTTTAGTCCCACATTAGTTATGAGAGAACACCTCACCATCCTCTACTTGTATATATATATGTGTGTGTACACATTCAATACTTTAACTAAGGGAAATTTACCCCAAGACTCTCTCTCTCTCTGATCTCTCTCTCTGATCTCTCTCTCTCTCTCTCTCTCTCTCTCTCTCTCTCTCTCTCTCTCTCATCATGGTATCATAGCGAGGTTAATTTTTTGCCAAATTTTGGCCTCGCCCATTGTGGCATCTTCGTTGTCACCTCCGTGCTTGCCGCATCGCGGCCTTCATGACAGCCGTCTATCGGCCTCACACGAACGACATTATCATTTCACATTCAGTAACGGCATCGCCATTTCAAGCTGTCTCTCGGCTTCAAACGAATGGCATCGTCGTTTCACAGTCAGTAATGGCATCATCGTTTTAATCCATCTCGACATCTCAATGTTTCAACATCGATGTTGATCCGTCGTGGGTGGGCCTCCCTTGTATTGTCACTTAGTTGTGTGCCTTCTACCTTTGTGTTACACAACATTGTTGTTAATATGGCTCTTTCAGAAAAGATCCCTAAACCACCCCAACCCCTCAATGATCAAAGTGATTGGGTGTGGTGGTCCAATATTGTCACAAATGTCTTGCGTGGTGCTAGTCTGTTTGATCATCTCACCAATTTGGGACCAGTTCCTCTGTCCATCAGCACTGTTATATGTGGCAGTGGTGATACCAATCTTCAAACCGTATGTGCTCTCTATGTCAAGGAGAATTCGAACTAGCAGTTGTAGGAATTTTATGTCATGGATTAACTCACTCGTTGTCAAGATTGACTCGCTTTCCTCTGCTTGGGCCATATGGAGTCATCTCACTGAGGTGCACAGGAGACATATCTTCTATAATGCGTTGATATACAATGCAAATGTAGTTCCTCCCTGCAGTCTCATTTTGGTCAAATGCAAGCCTATTGGACAAAATTACGTTCTATGCTTCCTGTACGTGATTCCACATACGAAGACTGGCTAGCTTGGTATGAACAGTGCGAGATGCATCAACTGTTTCATTCCCTTCCTGAATATTCAACTATGGCTGACCAACTACTTCATCAGTCTTAATTTCTAACTTTGGCCTCGGTTATGGGAGCTCTCACTGCTTATGAGACACGGTAGCAGACCGCACGACTCAATTTGACAATAGATACTCCTGCCACTTCACTCGAGACTATTCTGTTTGTACCAGTCACTACTCCTATTATGAATTGTACTTCTCAACAGGCTCGATCTAAGCTCTTTTGCACATATTATAAGAAGGAGGGGCACTGTATTGGGAAATGCTTCAAGCTTCATCCTGAGTTACGCTCCTTAGATACCGATCGTGGTCAACGACCTCCTCAGTCTTAACCCTCTCGCGCACCAGGATTGCTGGCCAATGCTATATCATCTATCACTTCTGACACTACTATTCAAGCTATTAAAAATCTTTACCGTCAACTTGATGCTCTTTAGCATACCATTTCTACATCACTGTCTGGCCTTGCTGACTCATCAACTGCACAAGTCTCTTGTTTGTTGGGAAAATTCGAAGAAGAAAATTGAGAACAAATATGTGTTATTCTCTCTCTCTAACTGATTTAGATAAAGAATGATTACAACATCCTCAATATAATTTCTCTCTAACAAACTTTAGAAAAAGAAATTACAATCTCATTGTATCGGATTCTCGATTTATAAAAGAGAAGAAGATCGATTGAGATCCTCTATTTTGTTTAACCTAGGTTCTTCACGGTAGCGATGAGATGTCTCCCTCGACGTTCGTGCCGAGTTTGCTTCTCGTTGACGATCCGACCACCTCGCTTTGTAGAACATGGTTGATTCCTCTTGATTGACGTTGAGGAGAACTTATGTGGTAAGTTTGAAACTCTTAACGAGTTGATAACTCAGAGTGAGTTTAAACTCTTGAAAAAGAATTGATTTGAACCGAAAATCGGTTAATAAACCAATGATAAAAGCCCCAATAACTCTCTGTTGCCGAGGATGCTCTTGGTCGAAGAATGCCGACTTCTCCTTTATGCCGTTTTGATCTCCAAAATTTTAGATCGAAGATCCTCGAACTCAGCCGAGTTTTTCACTATTTATAAGGATTTTTAGGGGTGTAACAGCCCCCTAAAATCTTTCCTTAATTGGGTGTAACCGATCCCATTTCATGGAAAACGGTTTTAAAATCGTTCAATGGTTTAAAGGGTGTAATCTTCCCTCTAAAATCTCTCCATAATGGGGTGTAACCGACCCATTAAGTGGAGATACGGTTTTGAAACTGTTCAAGTTCTGTTTAAACCAGTCAAACACAGAAAACACGGGTCTGACCCCTGTGTTTTGATGTTGCAACGCAAGGAGGACCTCTGATTTTTGATGTTGTAATGCATGGATGACCTTTGTGTTTTGATATTGTAATGCAGGGATGATCTCTGCATTTTTGATGTTTTAACGTTGGGATGACCTCTGCGTTTTAATGTTGTAATGCAGGGAGGACCTCTGTGTTTTGATGTTATAACGTAGGGATGACCTCTGTGTTTTGATGTTGTAACACAGGGATGACCTCTGTGTTTTGATGTTGTAACGCAGGGATGGCCTCTGCGTTTTGATGTGAAGAGACCATCAATTTGTGGTCTCTTTTGCTAGAGCGTTGCAAAGATCGTCATCTTGTAATCTTTATCTTGGCTCCTTGAAAATATGAGAATCATCAGATTGTATCTACCAATGTTGATTGTGAAGGCTGTTGAATTAGAGCTTTCATTGATTGTTATGAAGGTCGTCAGATTGTAACATTCATCGATCTACGTGAAAGTTTTGTATATTGTAGCCTTCTAGAAGTCGTCAAATTGTACCTTTCATCATCCGTGTTTGATGGGGGTTAACTATCTGTAGTAATTTTTAGACAGCCTACATCTCTGATATGAATGATCTCTGGATTTTTGACTCTGGTTGTTCCTTTCATATGACTCGTAATACCTCACTCTTATCCTATGTCTTCACTTCATCTTCTCTTCTCACTATCTATACGGTTGCTGGACAACCATTGCTTATCACTCAGTATGGCTCTATCACCCCCACAAAATAACACATCTAGTCGTCTAACACTTGGTCCGGTCTATGTGGCTCCTCAGTTGTGCTTGAATTTAATTTCTATTAGTTCTTTATGTATGACTAGCCTACTAGTCTCATTTTCTTCTCATATTTGCCTTGTGTAGGATCCACAGACGGGCAAGACTATTGGGGCTGGTCGTAGGTGGCACAAGTTATATTTTTTGGAATATCTTCACCTACCAGAGTCCATACGCCCACATTCTCTTGTTGCTTCTGTTTGTCCTTCAAAACCTTCTACCTCGCTTCCCGCCAATTTGTATCATAGATGACTTGGCCATGTGTCCAATAAAAGACTCGAGAGTCTTATTCAGTCAAGAGTACTTAGTCCCGTGTCATCTAGTCCTCGTATTGAGTCATGTACTGGTTGTAAATTGGTTAAATTTACTGCTCTACTGTTTCCAACCAATACATCTATCTCCACTTCCTTATTCGATTTAGTCCATTCTGATATTTGGGGGTCAGTTCCTCTACCTTCTTCATCTGAGTATTTATATTATGTTAGTTTTATTGATGTTCTCTCGTGATACATGGGTCTATTTACTTAACAATCGCTCTAAGGTACCTACTGTGTATCAAGCCTTCACTGTTATGATCTTCACTCAATGGAAAGCTCGTATTATAGTTTTTTGATTTGACTGTGCCAAAGATTATTTATCCTCTATCATGCGCTCTATCATGACCTCTCATAGGACTATCTTTCAACAGTCATGTCCCTACACTCATGAACAGAATGGTATTGCTGAATGCAAAGATCGTCATATCCTCAATATCGCTCGATACATACTCATTTCTTACTCTGTTCCTCGTCGTTTCTGGGCTGAGGCCATTATCACTATTGTTCACGTCATTAATATCACTCCATTTGTCTCTCTTTCTGGTGCTACTCCTCATAGTCGCGTATATACTCATACTCCTCGCTATGATCTGACTCGCGTTTTTGATTGTCGATGTTTTATTTTTCTACCATCTCACGAACGTGATAACTTATCTCCCAGAGTTGATCCATGTGTTTATTTAGGAATTAGTCCAGAACATCGAGGTTATCATTGTTATTGATCTTGCATCTCGTCGGGTTCATTTATCTAGACACGTTTATTTCGAAGAGGATTCTCCATATTACTCTGGTTCTGATAACTTTTATTTCCTCCACAATATTGATCGCTCTTCACCGCCAACTGCACCACCCACTTCATTACCTCCGTTCTCCTTTCAAGATCTTCCTGACATCTCTCCATCTCCTTCTCCTTCTGTTGAGTCTCCCTCACCCGAGCCTTCTCATACACCATCTGCTCCCCTAGTTCCCTCTCCCTCGGACACGGTGCCTACTACAGAACATACTGCTGACCTCCGCGCACCTGCGCTAACATCTCCCCCGCCTGAGGTTCCTCTTGCTCTTCATCGAGGTAAACGACCACATGTCATACCTAAACGGTATGCTTCAGTTACTTCCTATTTATCTGTCTTTCATAATTTTCTTACTACCATTCATACTACTGTTAAGCCAAAGTCCTTTCAAGAGGAAGTTCAATTTTTAGAGTGGCGACATGTTATGGTTGAGGAATTTCAGGCCTTTCAACAAACACATACACAGAATGTTGTTCGTTGTCCTCTTGGCATTTCTCTAGTTGGCAGTAAATGTGTTTATAAGGTTAAGTATCATCCTGATGGCACCGTTGAATGTCGGAAGGCCCGTTTAGTGGCTCGAGGTTTCACTCAGCAACAGAGTATTAATTATAAGGAGACCATTGCTCTTGTTGCTCAGATGTCCATAGTTCGTACTCTCCTTACATTTTTCACTGGTCATCGTTGGCTCGTATATCAGATGAATGTCAAGAATGCCTTTCCTCATGGCTCTTTATCTGAGATAGTGTATATGCAACCGTCTTCAAGGTACAATATTCCTCCAGGACATGCATGCCTCCTTCGTCATGCTGTTTATGGTCTCAAGCAGGCACCCCGCGTTTAGTTTGAGTGTTTTCATAATGTCGTGCTCAAGACGGGCTTTATGGAAAGTCATCAAGATACTTCTCTGTTTGTTCACACTATATCGCATGACAAATTTTTATTACTCCTTTATGTAGATGATATGATCATTACATGTGATGATGTTGATGGTATACATTACGCAAAATCTAAATTGCAACAATAGTTCCACCTGAAGGATCTTGGATCTCTTCGCTATTTTCTTAGTCTAGAAATCTCTCAGGGCCCACGGGGAGTACTACTATCTCAATAGAAGTATCTCTCAGATATTCTAGCTCGTGCTGAACTAATTGACGATGCAACTGTCAATACTCCACTTCAACAGAATATCAAACTTCGCTCTACTGATGGTAAACCTGTATCTGATCCTACCCGATACGGACATCTTGTTGGTCAGTTGGTCTATTTGTGCATCTCTTGACCAGATATCTCTCATGTTGTTGGTATTGCCAGTCAATTTGTTGATGCCCCACATTTTATACACTATGCTACCTTATTACGTATTCTTCGGTATCTCCGGGGCACTAGCACTCTCTCTCTCTCTCTCTCTCTTCTGTATCCTGCTACATCCAATTTAGAGCTTTGTGCATATTCTGATGCTAATTGGGCTGGTGATCCAATTACCAGAAAGTCTACCATAAGTTATTGTATATTTCTTAGTAATTCTCTTATTTTTTGGTGGAGTAAGAAACAATATGTTGATGCCCTTTCCAGCACCGAGGCAGAGTATTGAGCAATGTCCACAACAACTAAAGAGATTATTCATCTTCATCGTCTTCTCAGTGATTTCAGTATTTTTGTTCTGACTCCTACTCCTCTCTACTGTGATAATAAGAATGTCATCCAGATTGCTAACAGTTCAGTATTTCATAAGACGACTAAACACATTGAGATTGATGCTCATTGTGTTCATCAACAAGTTATCAATTAAGGACAAGACAACTCAACTTCCTAATGTCTCATCCGTCGATGAGCTTGCATATTTTTTCACGAAGGCCTTACATGTTCATAGATTCCAGTTTCTTGTATGTAAACTCACTTTGTTTGACCCAATATGAGTTTGAGGGAGGTTGTTGATATTAGGTTTAGTCTCACATTGGTTACGAGAGGATACCTCACCCTCCTCTACTTCTCTATATATAGGTGTACACATTCAATACTTTAACTAAGGGAAATTTACCCTAAGACTCTCTCTCTCTCTCTCTCTCTCTCTCTCTCTCTCTCTCTCTCTCTCTCTCTCTCTCTCTCTCTCTCTCTCTCTCTCTCTCTCTCTCTCTCTCTCTCTCTCTCTCTCATCAAGGGTGAAATTATGTATTGATCATTTTACATTGTAAGTACAAGATAAGCTTGAATTAAGAAAATAAAAATGATACGTGACCCTAACTTAATTATATGACTTTGACACCTTGCTAAATACTATCATTAGGTTAGGTCTTATTGGCGTTAAATATCCTATTTTAAGTTTGATGATAACAGGAAAGATTATTTGCAAAAGGCATAATAACATCTCAATAAGAGATTATGTTTTTTTACAAGTTAGGAACTAATGATCATCATGATATGCAGTAAAACTCTTTTTATAATGAAGTCACTCTTGAATACGTAACCTCACTTATCCATCCCTACACATTCTGCACTTAAACTTTTTTACTGATCTCCTTAATCTAATGCTACTGTTGGATAAAAACCATAAGGAAGCTTCATTTTTTTAGTTTGAAAAATTAAGATAAATTAAAGAACAAAGTTTTAACTGGTTATCTATAGTACACCCACAGATGGGTTGGGCTACAACCTGCAAACTCAAGGCCCATAGTTCTAGACTGTTTTTTTGAAAGGTGCAGGTGAATAGTTGAATGGGGATAACGTTTAACATTCTTTCTTTTTAATTATTTTTTGATTTTTTTTCTTTTGTGGGGTGTGTTTTTTTTGGGTGGTTTTTTTTTGGGTTGGTTTTTTTTTTTTGGGGGGGGGGGGGGGTGGGGG
>NC_033803.1:43573451-43602040 GCF_001876935.1 Asparagus officinalis
CGTTCTAACTCCCCCCAGGAAAATATCAAAGGGAAAATCCCTATTGCCGACCGCATCGGGTTGCGTGACGAAGTTCAAGAGCCCATTAAGTTTTTACGTTCACAAAAGCGTAGACTGGAACGAGCGACTCTTGAGAACGCTAATAAAGCGTCATATTCGTCTGATAATGATAATATTATGTCTGGAAAATCATGTCAACACTCTATAGGTTGCTCGCTGCTGTTCTAAAACCCCGAAGAGAGTCTCGGTGTTCGAAAGGATTTCCAAGCCAAGGCATTTTCGTGGGAAGAGGTTCGCTCGCCAAGAGGACGAATTCCTAGAGGTGTCTGCTAATATGACCGGCAGAGGGAAATCGACACGACACTCTAGCTTAGATCAACTTGCCGAAGCATCCTGTTCTAAAACCCCGAAGAGAGTCTCGGTGTTCGAGAGGATTTCCAAGCCAAGGCATTTTCGTGGGAAGAGGTTCGCTCGCCAAGAGGACGAATTCCTAGAGGTGTCTGCTAATATGACCGGCAGAGGGAAATCGACACGACACTCTAGCTTAGATCAACTTGCCGAAGCATCCCAGCGCATGACTCGATTGCGGTCAGGGATCAATAGGCGAAAGAATTACCAAAGGATGCAAAAGGGACTTCCTTGGGAAGAGGAATCGTCAGATGATGGTTCAGACTCATATTTGGCTATAGCATCCGATGACACGGCTGATAAGCGCCGAACAAGTAAACAAGATGCTTGAAGATGCCCTAGCTAGGCAGAAGGAAGCCTTCAAGTTCGAGATGGAGATGGCCATGCAACAGATGAGGGAAATGCACGACCAGCAAATCACAGCTCTGACAACTCATCAAGAAGAGCCCACTCGACCCAATCATCAGAATCAAGATGAGAATGAGCGGGAAGGGAATAATGTTAACATAACTATTCCCCCTGTCAACAACGACAACGGAGGAAAAAGATCCGGTATACCATGTCCATATCCAAGGGAGTGGGAATCGATTCCGTACCCGGCAAAGTTCAATTTAATCAACTTTACGCCGTTTGACGGAAAGGGTTCCCCTACCCAACACTTGATATATTTTAAGTCTCACTTAGGAATGCTCAAGAGGTAAAAAGGTCAGGTATACCGTGTCCATATCCGAGGGAGTGGGAATCAATTCCATATCCGGCAAAGTTCAATCTCATTAACTTTACGCCGTTTGACGGAAAGGGTTCCCCTACCCAACACTTGATATATTTTAAGTCTCACTTAGGAATAATCTCCGGTAATGAACCATTGATGGTACGGTCATTCGTTGGCACTCTTCGCGGAGCGGCCTTCGATTGGTATCGTCGCCTCAAGCCGGGGAGCATCAGCAGTTGGGACGACATGGAGGACATGTTTTTGACGAACTTCTTCGACGACGACACCGAGGTCTCAATCAGCACTCTGTTTGAGGAGAAACAGAAGAATGGTGAGACAGTCGAGAACTTTGTGAAGAGGTTCCGGAGTAAAGCAATGAATTGTAGGGATCCGGTCAGCGAAGATTTCATCCTCGAGACCTGTCATAACAATCTCTCACTGGACATCCTGGAAGCCATGGGGATGGCACCGTCAAAGACCTGGAAGGATCTGAAGGTGCGAGGAGAACGAGCCGAACGATTCCTCAAAAGGAAGAAGGCAGAAAGGGGTCAAATAGCTAATAATGCTTCGCCCCTAAGGGAAGAGGAAAAGCACATGCAAATGCCGTGGACGCGAATCAAACGTTCGAGGTGCAAGCGCAGCCGCAACAGCAGCAGCAAAAGGCGCCTCAACAACCAAGGTGGCAACAGCAGACCCCGAAGCCAAAAGCTTCGGAGCCAAAGTTCCCAAAAGTCTATTCGTTCAGAGAGGATGAAGTTCCCGGTATCTTCAAGTACCTCGTTGAGAATAACAAGATCAAACTGCCTCCAATCCAGGATCAAGAAGAAGCCAAGAGAGTCAATGATCCAAAATACTGCGCATTTCATTGCCTCCAATCCAGGATCAGGAAGATGCCAAGAGAGTCAATGATCCAAAATACTGCGCATTTCATAGAGCGGTGCACCATCCTACCAAGGTATGCTATGCTCTTAAGGACAAGATCCAAGCTCTCATCGATGTCGGGGTCATCACCATGAAGCAGCCGAAGGAGAAGAGAATGGGAGCAAATGCAGTATCGATTAGCTTCGGTTCTGTTCCCTTAAACTGGTTCCAACACGAACCAGTAATAAATGCAGCTGTGAAGACGGTGAACGATGATCCTCACAAGCAGCGCCAGAAAGGACTTGTGCCACACACAGCCCCTAATGGTGAGATTCTTTGGGTTCATCCAGATTTGATCTTGTTATGGAGCTTCTGCTATTCCAGGAAAAGACGACGAGGAAATCCCTGCCTTCCCGCTTTCTGAAGATGAACAGGAGGCCTTTGCGACTCGAAGCGGGCATGAATATCACTACAAGTACCCGGATGCTTCCGAGCAATTAGGTACCAAAACCCCTCCTTCCAAAACGTTGGCAGAGTTGGGAATAGCAGCAATTCCCCCAACGCCTGTAGCCACGGAGAAAGTCTAGCAGAACGAGAAAGGAAAGGAGCCTCTACACAAGGAGTCCCAAAACCCGAGGCAGTCTCGATTCAATCACCCGATTGGAAGAGACAAACCGGGAAATGCGAGCTCTCCACCCCATTTCGACAACGGTCCTCAGTTTGTCAGCAACGCCTTCATAAGGTTCTGCGAAAAGTTTAAAATTCAGGACATCTCGTCGACGGCTTATAATCCTACAGCGAATGGATTAGCTGAAGCCTTCAACAAGACTATCATCAAACTCTTGTCAAAGATCGTGAAAACTAACAAACGAGACTGGGATGACAAGCTTGGCGCAGCTCTATGGGCCTATCGGACCACGGTGCGCACACCAACGGGAGCAACCCCGTATTCACTGGTATACGGATGTGAAGCTGTTCTTCCATTAGAGATCCAAATCTCGTCGCTTCGGATCGCCCTTGCAACCCAGATGACGACCGAAGAACAACATCAGAAACGCCTCGAAGAACCAAGTAAATTAGCCTCTACTGGCACTACGATTTACGGATTCAACACCAGCGGGTCTAGGCCCTTGGGGAAGATCCGAATCAAATGCCAGATCGGAGATCTAAAATCAGAAGTTACGTGCTATGTGATTGATGCAAAAACGTCCTATAACTTACTGTTGGGTCGACCTTGGATCCACGGTAACCTTATAGTTCCGTCAACTCTGCATCAATGCCTCAAGTACATAGACTCAAATAACGAAGTCAAGACGGTGGTCGCGGATAAGCAACCGTTTAAGGGATTGGAGAATTATTTCACCGATTCCCTTCTATACGGCGCTGAATCCGATACTGAATCACCGGCCCAAGGAACGGACAGCGGAGATGAAGCTGATACCAAAACTGGGCTTGATTACGATGGTGGTTTTGTACTTAATGACATTATACACATTGTAATCAATCTTGACGATGATAAATCATCAGAGAATAGTTGTAATTGGCAACTTGCCGAAGAACTATCAATAAACGATGATTTAGAGTATTCGATGTGTCTTGATGAGGTCACTAAAGAGCTTTATGATAACCCTAACTTGTATATGCCTCTTCAATCATCTTGTATGACCCGAAGAACTATCAATAAACGATGATTTAGAGTATTCGATGTGTCTTGATGACGTCACTAAAGAGCTTTGTGATAACCCTGACCTGTATATGCCTCTTCAGTCATTTTGTCTGACGAAAAAGCAGGTACAAGATCCATGCGGAGCAACACTTGTCATCCCCGCGGGAATAGGGGGTGGAAAAGAAGTCGTCTACGGCAAAGGAAAAGAAGCTCCGACACCTGATCACTTCGTAGAAGAAGAAGATGATGATGATAAACCTGCCCCTCATCTATTTAGATATGACGCAAAAGCGCGCGATCTAATGGAGAAGCATGGATATGACTTCACACTCGGAGAGGGTCTTTGCTTTGGTCGAGGTCCACGAGTTCCACCTCGAATGGCCTATGTACCGAAGGGAAAACCCGATGATTATTATCGTCACAAGAGAGGTCTCGGTTATGTCTCCTCATCCGACGATGAATGTTGCTGGCAAGTCATTGATCAGATTGCTAACAAAGCTAGAAACGAATGCTCACCCGACTCCTCGGCTTGGGATTTCGACACTAGTCTTGGTGAAATGTTTAAAAAGCTGATGTCGAACATGGTCACGGTCGATCCTACCACAATAGAGGAAGATGACCAGATGCCGACATGGGAAGATCCTTGGGTTCATCACCTAAGCATGCAGTACGGTGATAGGTTTGAGCAAAGAGAACCTCCTACCGAAGATCAAGTACTCCAAGTGAATATGGGAACGGAGGAAAATCCGAAGCCGATATTCATTAGCGACAGTCTCCTTCCTGAAGAGAAAGAAGAGTTAATCTCTCTTATCAGGGAGTACATCGATGTGTTCGCCTGGAATTATGAAGACATGCCAGGGCTCGATCCAAACGTAGCAGTGCATCGCCTCAATATTAAGTCGGATGTCAAACCTGTCAAACAACAACAAAGACGGTTTCGTCCACAAATGATGGAGGCGATCGAAGCTGAGGTTAAAAAGCTGGTGGATTCGGGCTTCATTAGAGAAGAGCAACATCCAGAATGGCTTGCCAATATTGTCCCAGTCCTTAAAAAGAACGGGAAGATCAGGATCTGTATTGACTTCAGAGACCTCAACACTGCTTGCCCAAAAGATGATTTTCCCCTTCCCATCACGAATGTCATCATCGACAACACGTGCGGGTTCGAGAGGATGTCTTTCATGGATGGTTTCTCTGGTTATAACCAGATAAAGATGCATCCAGATGATGAAAAGCATACTGCTTTTAGAACGCCTCTCGGCGTCTTCTGCTACACAGTTATGCCCTTCGGCTTGAAGAATGCAGGTGCTACATATCAACGAGCCATGTCAAAGATCTTTCAGGAGCATCTCCGAAAGACTGTTGAATGCTACGTAGATGACTTGGTCGTGAAAAGTCGTGATAAAAAAGATCACATTAAGGACTTGAAGACCATGTTCGACCTGATGCGAGCCCATCAATTGAAGATGAATCCTACCAAGTCTTTCCTCGGAATGTCTAGTGGTAAATTCCTGGGATTCGTCGTCACCACCAAAGGTATTCACATCGATCCTGATAAGGTAAAGGCGATTAATGAATTGCAGCCTCCGAGAAACCTCAAGGAGCTCAGAGGATTGCAAGGGCGATTAGCTTATATTCGTCGGTTCATCTCGAACCTCTCAGGAAAATGCCAACCATTCTCCAAGCTCGCAAAGAAGGGCGTGTCTTTTGTATGGGATGACGCTTGTCAAAAGGCATTCGAGAGTATTAAAGAATATCTCTCGAAACCTCCTGTACTCGTTGCACCGAAATCGGGCAAACCGTTCTTGATTTATGTCAAGGTGACGAGCCACTCATTAAGTGCATTACTTGCACAAGATGACGATAACGGTCATGAGCAGGCAGTATATTATTTGAGCCGAACCATGGTAGGCGCCGAATCTCGATATCCTATGATTGAGAGAGAATGCCTCGCCTTGGTGTTCGCCATTCAGAAGATGCGACATTATCTGGTCGGGCAGACCATTTATGTCATCTCTAAAGTTAATCCGGTTCGAGTATTCATGACTCAACCAGCTTCCATGAGCTGGCGATTAGCAAAATGGGCCTTACTCTTGTCCCAATACGACTTACATTTTAAACAACAGAAGTCAGTAAAAGGGCAGGCCATCTGTGATCTCCTGGCAGCTAATCCAACTACGGACACCGCTGAGATATATGACGACCTACCCGATGAAACCCACGAAGTCAACGCAACTTCGCACCAACAAGTATGGCGTTTGTACTTCGATGGCGCTTCCCGAGCAGCTATTGTCACAGGTACTCCTGGATGCTTCGATGGCGCTTCACGAGCAACTAATGTTGCAAGTGCTCCTGGAAGTTCTAAAATCTCCTCCGGAGTTGGAGTAGTCTTAGTTTCCCCAGGAAAACATGTGATGCCTCGCGCCTACTCGCTAACCGAGCCATGCTCGAATAATGTGGCAGAGTATAACGCATTGATTATAGGACTCAACTTCGCTAAGGAGCTGGGGGTGGAGTATCTCGAGGCTTTCGGCGATTCTCAGCTAATAGTCAAGCAAGTCCAAGGAGAATATGAAGTCCGAAGTCAGGATTTAATCCCATACCATAAGATGGCAGTGGAGATAGAGGAATCATTTGAAGGATTCTTTATCGAACATATTCCACGGCTACAGAATACTTATGCAGACGCGTTGGCGGCATTGGCTGTGTCACTGGCGCAGCCTCCCGAAACAGAGCAGTTTGTTACGGTAAGAACTCACCAACTTCTAATACCGCTTTATAATGAAGAGGCCAAGGAGGAAGAGGTTCAAGAGGCGCATGCTACTCAAATCGAGTTCGAACCACGAGATTGGCGTTTCCCCATCATCGACTACGTCTTACATGGAATCTTGCCAGAAGATGTGAAGGAAAGAGAATCGATCCGGCGAAGAGCACCAAGATTCTACTACAATACTGAGAATCAAACGCTATACCGCAGGGGGTACGATGGGTTGCTATTGCGTTGTCTATCAACCAAAGAAGCTGAAGAGGTCCTTAGGGAGGCGCATGAAGGAGAGTGTGGCGCACACCAACCTGGCCCCAAGCTTTATGACAGAGAAGTTAAAACGAGCAACGTCATTGGATTCATCAAGCACCACATCATCTATAGGTATGGTGTTCCGAGACGAATCATACATGACAACGGTCCTCAGTTTGTCAGCAATGCCTTCATAAGGTTCTGCGAAAAGTTTAAAATTCAGGATATCTCGTCGACGGCTTATAATCCTACAGCGAATGGATTAGCTGAAGCCTTCAACAAGACTATCATCAAACTCTTGTCAAAGATCGTAAAAAATAATAAACGAGACTGGGATGACAAGCTTGGCGCAGCTCTATGGGCCTATCGGACCACGGTGCGCACACCAACGGGAGCAACCCCGTATTCACTGGTATACGGATGTGAAGCTGTTCTTCCATTAGAGATCCAAATCTCGTCGCTTCGGATCGCCCTTGCAACCCAGATGACGACCGAAGAACAACATCAGAAACGCCTCGAAGAACTCGAGAGGCTCGATGAAGAGCGCCTGGAAGCTCAACAGCAAATTGAGTTTTACCAAGCTAGAATTTCTCGAGCCTTCGACAAAAAGGTTCGACAGAGAAGCTTCAAGGAAGGAGATCTGGTCCTCACAGCTCGCCGACCGATGATCCTTAACTCCAAGAAGAAGGGTAAATTTGAACCCAAATGGGAAGGACCACTCGTAGTGGAGACAGTCTACTCGAGTGGCGCCTATCGCCTTATCACCAAAGACGGCGACCGGCTCATGATGCCGATAAACGGCAAGTTCTTGAAAAGATACTATCCTTAGTATCTTTTTGGATAACCAATGCATCGGGAAGTTCCCGGAAGAATACCACATGGGTATTCTTAGGGATAACCCGGTCGTTGTGGAATCGACGAATAAGGAATCTACATTCGAACTCTGAAAGTCAGAATGTCTCTTCTTATTCTTACCAAAATTCTCTAACTCTTATGAGTTATTTTTGTGAGATGAGATCTAATCTTCTGATAGGTTAAATATTTCCTCACCAAACCATCCACTGATCAAACGATAGTGGACCCACCAACATCTTCATCTGCCAGTCATTGGCATTTCTCAGACTCAACATGTTAGGTCAGAATCACCTAACATTAAAGTCTCCCTTTGAGTGATAATACGAGTTGGCACTTTCTTTGCTACCCGTATTCCACTTTCTTTGCTTTCTGGTCAAACCTATAAAAGTTAGGGCCAAAGCCAAAATCTCCTCTCGATTCCTCCAATGAACGAGAGGTCCACTTCCAAATCGAGTGATCAAACCTTCCGACAGTTAGGGTCATCTCAAAACTCCTGCTTGGTCAAACCTATAAAAGTTAGGTCCAAAGCCAAATTCCTCTCTTGATTCCTTCCATGAACGAGAGGTCCACTTCCACTTGGAACAGTCAAACTTATAAAAGTTAGGATTGTTTCCGAGCTCGCTTAGTCAAGCCTACACATAGTCAAGACTAAAGTCGAGTCACTCCTTTTCGATAAACGAAAATCCACCTTTGTCCCCTTTTCCACCAAACCTATAAAAGTTAGGGTTGAAATTGGGTCTTCTCCTCAATGAATGAGGGGCTCTTTGGGTTCAAATGACCAATCCTATAAAAGGTAGGGTCGTTCAAATCTTTCCGATTCTCAGAGTGGAGATCCCACTCTTTGTTTCATCCTACAGGATTCTGGGGGTGGAGATCCCACCTCGAGTTTCCTTTCCGCTTGAAGATAGAATATAAAATTCTTCCTCTTCAGCACCGGGAGATAGAATATAAAATTCTTCCTCTCCCGTGTCCTTTCCAGCTAAAGATAGAATATAAAATTCTTCCTCTTTGGCACCAGGAGATAGAATATAAAATTCTTCCTCTCCTATTTCTTTTCCAGTTGAAGATAGAATATAAAATTCTTCCTCTTCAGCACCGGGAGATAGAATATAAAATTCTTCCTCTCCCGTGTCTAGTCTGTCTTTGCTTTTAGAATAGACACGACTTCCAATCCGGGCTCTCGATGCACGGGGAATTTCATCCCGAAGCCTAAGTAGGGATAAGCCAACGCCTAACACGCGTTGCCGGGTAGTCTATTCCCGTGAGAAAGACGAAGCCTATGTATTCAAAATCATAGCACAAAGCCTTAGAGAGTTTACTCTCTTAGCACAACGTTACATGTGAGACGGGTTTAATAATTCACATGCTAGTCCGATTTCAAACGGTGATCGGTAAAGACATATCCAAACCCGTTGAGGACTGGGGGTTTGCCAAAAATCCCATAAACGTGTCGTTCAGAATAAATGCAGAAAAATCACAAAAGAAGCAAATGCGGAGTTTCTATTAATAGATCGAGTCAAAAGCATACAACAAAGAGCTCATTAGCCCGAAGGCAACTGACGGCTAAGAATATGAGACTTTAAGCTAAAAAGTCTATCTGCATAACTCCGCTCAAGTCCCACCTGCAGATCAGCTCGGGCAGATTCCTCAGAATGGCTCAAAATCTCCGCAGCCTCACTCTTCAGCTTCATCAGTCTCTCCTGGGTGGATCCTAGCTTCTCGAGTGCCTGTTCTCGAGAACGCTCTAGTCCAGCCAGGTCATCTGCAATAAGGGCAGCAGACTCCTCGGCGTGCTTCAAAGCCTCCTTCAACCTAGTCACCTCCTCGCGACTCGAGTCCAAGGAACGGAGTAGCTCAGCTCTATCCGTATCTTTCCTCGCTACGGTAGCCACCAGCTGCGCAACGGAACTCTCATGTGATTGAAGCTCGCATCCGATGGAAGATCTCAGGTCACGCCACTGTGCCATCCTAAGCTCCAACTGAGAGGACACGAAAGAAGAAGCCCCGGTAACCTCTAACTCCTTCAACTCTCGTATCTCCGACTCCAGGGCGGCAAAATCAGCAATGAAGGAATCGGCCAACTCCGGGTATCCTTCTTCCCTCATCATCATCATGTGGCGAAAAAAGGAACGCCTGAACTGATCGAAGCCGCCTCCTCTATAAAGAAGTTTCTCGATCAGGCCGTTATAAAAGGCAGTGAAGAAGCTGAGGTCCGTACGAAAAGCCTCTCTGTCAGGATCGGTATCGACCAAAAGGGCGCGGACACGCTCGTATAGGGAAGATCGAGATCCTATAAGCAACAACATAAAAGTTCAGCGGATTATCGAATACAATAAGTAAATTCAAAAGGCAAGTTCTGAGCATACCAACGCCAACGGACGTCCCCTCAGGCTGAGGTCCGACAGGCTCTGAGACAGCAGCAGAAAAGGGTATATCAACCCCTGCAGGAGGATTGCTTATATCACTCGGCAAAGGTGGGGAGGTGCCACTTCTATGCAGACCTTCAGCCCCGGGAACTGTAGTAGTATCAGGCCCAACGGCCGGTCCTATAGTTACACTCCTGTATTAGTCAAATGGAAATTTGGACAAATAAGGAGAATCGGGACAAGAAGATCGTATGCATACCTGCAATCCCACCGTCCTCAGATGCAGCGGGAATGCCAAGAGTCATAAGAGTATCGCCCAAGCGGCTGGTCCTATGGTGACACCCTCTTATTAGTCAAAATGAAAATTTAGACAAATAAGAAGGATTGGGATAGTAAAGTCATCGGCATACCTGTAGATCCATCATCCGTAGCCATCTGAGGAATGCCATGAGTCATAAGGGAATCAGTCCCCGTGGCTGGTCCTATGATTACACTCATATGTTAGTCAAAAGTCAGATAAACATAGAAAAGTATGATATCCCTAAATCGTATGCGTACCTGCGAGTCCGTCACTCCGAGGCAAGCTAGATATGCCGGGAATTGATATCGGAATGATCCCAATGGTCGGCGCTGTAATAGTAATCCTTCATCAGTCAGATAAAAGATCAGGTAAGATGAAGGGAACCAGATATATACCGATGGGTAAATCATTCCCAAAGAATGGTCTCTCGGTTCCTCTAGAGGTCTGCTCAGCCAGTATGTCAGCTAATAAGCCAGCATCGGGCTTCGAGAAGCTTGGCCTTTCCATTGCGACATCTGCAGGGTAATCTAAATGTTGGAGGATGAAGAAAGCTCAAAAAATACTTGCAGCAAGAACGGAAGATCTTCCTTCCCCATGCTTGAGGAAAGTAATGTGGGATGCAGATATACCTGAATATGGGACTGTGGGCTCGACATTGTTCATCTGCTCAAGATCGATGTTTAGATCGATGCCCAGAGACCCGTCATGAAGGGCGTTGCACATTTGCTGCATAAAGCAATCCATGTTATCAACACCAGGAGATTCCGAACCCGGTGGGAGTTCGCCCTCTTCTAAGAACCCTGGAGCATAAAACATGGTCACAAATCCCAAAAGGTAAATCACCTTAAAGCAATGGCAATAAAATGTTACCTTCCCCTCCATCGGCGGTGCTTCCTAAGTCCACTCCGTAACTCCGTAAGGGCGCTGACCGTCGTGGGGCTTATGTGCGGTCTTCTTCCGCTTCGGAGCGCCAACCCTCCTAGGACCAACGGGTCGGTCTTGCACAGGCCTGTCACACGTTTCAACGTGTGTAGGAGCCAGCAGCTCATGATCGTCGGCTGTCCTACCTAAAGTGACAATAGCCATTTCATTAAATGAACAAGAGCTGTCATTAATGGAGAAGGAAAATCAAAGAGGCGGGACAAACCAGTATCGAGTTCTTCTCGGTCGGTATCTGCATCCGCATATTCTTCCTCGGAGGTCTCGTCGTCGTCACCCGTAGGGAGGAGCTCTTCATCATCTGTAAGAAGAGATTTGGCATGCCCCTTTCTCCGCTTCTGAGCGACCTCAGCCCTGCGACCAGCCATCATAGCAGCCCGGACTGAGTACTCGGACTGACATACAGTTGGTCATAGCCGAACTGGCGAGCAAAGCGGCAAGGGAGATAAGGCTCTATGTGGCATTGGTTCTTCACCCGGAGGACAAGATACCCAATGCGGATGTTCACTAGCCACCGGAAGCAACCAGCGTCGAGAACGGTCCGATCACTTCTAGGTTTCTCCTCATCAATCAGCACGTCGCCATAGCGACCTGAAAAATGAGGAAAACACTTAAAGAACTCCCAACTCTTGCGGACTCGGAGCTCTCGTTGAACATCACTGAATTTTCTCCCAAGCCATTTGCTCTGCTCCAACAATTGCATGAAAGGGACGGGGATGTCAACAACGCTGGGTGCCGACATCAAGTCGGGACGGTGAAGAACGAGCCACGCCATCAAATATGCGTAAGGGAGCTCAACCTTCGGACAAACCAGTTCAGCTGATGGTTCAGAACCCATATGTGTGAAACTGCTGACCAGACCCCTGAGCCCGCAATGGATGCTAGCAACCATTGCTGGGAGCAGGGAAAGCTCTCTCCCGTAAGCTAGTTGAACTGCAGGGAAGAGCACCTCAATGGGTAGAGCGTCTGAAGGCTGGTGCGGGACGACACATTTCTTCAACCAAAGGGCAAGATAGCCTGCTAATAGAGTCCGGGACCCAATGGACTTCTGTGCCCGGCAGAGAAAAGAGCGAAACTTGGTCCCCGCGGGAAAAGCTCCCTCAGCACCGGCGATAGTGTAAGATTGAGCCTCAGCCTTCTCCAGCAACTCATTAATCGCAGAAGGGGTCAATATGTCTAACTCATGAATGGACCGTCGGAGTTTACCCTCCAAGTTCTGGAACAAATAGCAGGCAAACTGCTTCAAGCTGACCTGCCTCTTCCTCTTCGCTTGAGGAGAAGTCTGAACCAAGGAGGTGTGATAATGACAGGTAAGATCCCAGAGAGTGTCATACATGTCGGGAGTATCTTTCTTCATACACTCCAGCTGCTGGTTCGAGGGAAAATACTCCTAATACGTACAATCCCCCATCGGAAGACCTGAAACATAATGCATCTCATGCAAAGCTAACCCTAGCTCACCACCACTGGTCAGAAAGGTGTTGCTGTCAGGCATGTAGGTCTCCAGCAAAGCCAAGAAATGGCGACAGCTGACTGGGATTCCGTACATGGTGGCTCGTATGGGCGCATACAACCCACTGTTCTTCAGATCCCTCTCCCAGCACGTTAAGACGAAACCAGTCATGCGCGCCCACCACCCTTTGGCTAGCGAGGAAGCCCAACCATAACATCTGTACTCTGGTGGAGGTAACCGTCTCCCGAGAAGAGCCAGACGGTTACTCACAGTAGAGGTAGCTGCTGACACCTCGCCTGGGGGTGCAGTGTTAAGGCCCATAATCCCGGGCCGAAGACCACGAACGTCTTGATACCCGTCAGAGCCGGGGGTCTTGTGGTGAGTAGCATATCCATACTGAACCCGCTCAGTATCTTCAGTAAGATGCCAAGACATCTGCCTGTCAACGGCTTGCCCCTTCAAGTGACTGAAAGAATGTTGGCGTGGAATCGAGGGGATGTACAAACAAGCTCCCTCGTCAAGAGTCAGCCAATGCTCCTCACCAAGGGTCAGTGCAACAGGGTCCTCGACATGATCCCCGAACAAGAAGCTCGGCTTCTGTAAAGCCCGAGTGGAGGTAGAATCAGCGGTAAGCGACCTCTATCGAACCGAGGAAGTGGGCTAACAGCCTGCCTAAGGGAAGCTGAAGAGAAGACCTCCCGACTACAACCGGTGTTGGCATGAGGAGGAAGGCTACCCGCGGGAAATTCCACTGCAATAAAGCACAAGGGTGGAGTCAGAAAATTCATAAGAAGAAGCATAAGCTCAATCCACGGAATAATTGGAGTGACGAGTTTGAGTGTCCTACACTGGAAGAACGGTATGCATCATCACGTGAATAACGTGGTAACATACACCGAACTATAAGGTGTAGGACGGCACAAAATCGCCCCAATATACCAGAAGACTTGAATTGGCTAAGCAAGACAAGTCTGAAACCTTAACCCCCGCGAAGAGGGGTATCGGTTCTTCCTTCATGACCCGCGAAGAGGTCAATCCGGGATGTAAGAAGAAAAATCTGCATAAAGCCTCACCCCCGAAGAACGAGGCCGCGGGAGAAGACGTCGCAGGAACCTCTTCCTCACTATGCTGTGAATGAGAACGGCTCCTACGGGGTCGAGATCGACGCGGAGACATGAGAAATCTGCGACAAAAAAAAACAGCAAATCAGGTACAATCTAAAATATGAGTGCACGAAATTTAAAAGGGAAATTAGGAACTTTAATTAAAATCCTACACATAAATAGGATTTCATAATTGAAGTCTAGTTAAACCTACAAATTTCGTGCATGCAAGACGATGATTGTCATCTTTCACGGTGAATTTTGGTGAAATACCCTAAATACCCTTCGTGTTCAAGGCCAAAATTCAGGTCAAGGACACGCCCGGGTTGGGTCATGGTCATCGTATCTGATCATATAGCACCCCCCGGTACCCCACAAGTTTGGTTAATTTTACAAATGAGCCCTTTTGTAGAATTTAACCAACTTTGCATAAAGGCCCCCAAAATTTTGGCCATAGTGCAATTTTGCAAATAGCCCCCCCCAAGAATTGCGGCCATAACCAATTTTGCAAATAAACCCCTCAAAAATTTCGGCCATATTGTAACTTTGTATAAAGGCCCCCAAAATTTCGGCCATAGTGCAATTTTGCAAATAAACCCCCCAAATTTCGGCCATATTGCCTCTTTTGCATAAAACCCCCCAAAGCATTGTGCATACACAACCCCTTTGCCTACTACAAGAGTAAAAATGCAATCTTTATCAAAAAATGAGAGGATTGTGAAGGGGAGCTTACCCAAATCAAGAGGCTTGAAAACCGCAACTCCAAGGGCCAAAACTTGAGCTTGAAGATGGAGGAAGAAACCTTAGCTTGAAAAGAGGAAATTTCGGCCAAAGGATGAACACCAAAAATCCGAAAATTCCTTATGGAGTTTATGGGTTTTGAGTTTTGAAAACAATGGTGTGTGGAAGAAGGAGGAAGAAGAAGGAGTTTGAAATTTAAGAGGGAATCATTCTCTTTTGAAAAGAGGGGGGAAAAAACAAAAGGGGAAACAAATTCAAACAAGAAGGAAAACAAAAGAGGGGAAGACAAAAGGGGAAACAAACAAAAGGAGGAAAAAGACAAAAAAAAAGGAGAGAGGGGAGAGTGGGTGTCTCGGCCCCAAAACCGAGACACCCTAGGGTGTCTCGGCTTTGGCCGAGACACCCCAAGGTGTCTCGGCCAAGGGCGAGACACCCCCGGGTGTTTTGAGTCCTGTTTTGCCCCCGTACGCCTATTTTAGGCCCGAATACTCCCGCTTTCGTCGGTTATTGGATGTTTTGATCAAAATCGACACCAATCAACGTTCGACGATTTGAAACCCTAAGGGTCAATGCCGGTCAGCGCGTAACCCTAGGTCAACGCCAGTCAACGCGTTGCAATCAAAAGTCAACGTTTGACGATTCAAAACCCTAAGGGTCAACGCCGGTCAACGCCAGTCAACGCGTTAAGACCAAAGTCAACGTTCGACGATTCGAAACCCTAGAGTCAACGCCGGCCAACGCGTGACCCTAGGTCAACGCCAATCAACGCGTTGCAACCAAAATCAACGTTTGACGATTCAAAACCCTAAGGGTCAACACCGGTCAACGCGTAACCCTAGGTCAACGCCAGTCAACGCGTTGCAACCAGAGTCAACGTTTGACGATCCAAAACCCTGAGGGTCAACGCCGGTCAACGCGTAACCCTAGGTCAACGCCAGTCAACGCGTTGCAACCAGAGTCAACGTTCGACGATTCGAAACCCTAAGGGTCAACGCCGGTCAATGCGTAACCCTAGGTCAACGCCGGTCAACGCATTGCGACAAAAGTCAACGTTTGACGATTCGAAACCCTAAGGGTCAACGCCGGTCAACGCGTAACCCTAGGTCAACGCCGGTCAACGCGTTGCGACAAAAAGTCAACATGCGGTGGTCTGAAACCCTAAGCCAGCACAATGTGGCGGAGGTAGTTCAAAGTCAACTCAATGACACGAGCCAAACTCAATCCATCAGCTGCAGACTCGAGATTCCGACGACGGCCAGACGATAAACGCAGCGCCGGAAGAACCTCGGCTATTCGTCAAAGCATCGGATAGATCGAAAATCGAAAGAGTCAAGAGTTGAAGCTAACTACGCCGACTGAAGGCCAGATCAATCACATCCAAAGTATTCCAGCCTCTTCTATAAAAGAAACGAGTCAGGAACACTTTGGAGGGGGTATCTGTAGGCATCAAAAATTGCCTATAGTTCTCCACAACCGGTTCAGTGTTAACGAGCGACGATGAACGTCACCATCCAATCCACATGAGCCTAATCGACATCGACGAACGACCGAAGTGAATCGATGAGTTACGTGAGCGGATAGGACTTCGGAATCACGAAGACCCGGACCAATCGGGAAGCCCGGCACTGTTCACAAAAAGGACAACGCCCTTCATGCCTCGACCACTCTACAGATAATCCAATCACCAGAGCGGATCAAACTCTTCGTCGCGCATCCAACGCACCCGGAATCACTCAAATCCGAATCCGGACGAAGAATATACAGGGGAACCAACAAAACACCTAAACGGAGTCTCGGCAAGCTCGAAACACCCGAGGGGTGTCTTGGCAAAACCAAGACACCCAAGGGGTGTCTCGGCCTGGCCGAGACACCGCAGGGTGTCTCGCGCTTGCGAGGACACCCCAAGGGTGTCTCGGCCTGGCCGAGACACCAAGGGGTGTCTAGGCCCCCTACCTACCCCCATATCTCCTCATTATGCCTATAAATAGACCCCTTGACCCTTTGTTTTTAGAGGAGGTATTTTTGGGAGAGCCTTGCGAAGCCTTGCTGCAGCAAAGAGTGATCGGACGCCTTCAACGCGAGGGAGGAATGTCTACATCAGTCTTCATCACCCATTCCCGTCTGATCCTTAGTATTAGCCTTGGGTTAATCACTAAGAAGAGCTATTACCTCGTTTTAGCCGAGGTATACGCTTATAGCTTCTAGATCTCACGCGGATCGACGAAGCTCTGTCCGATTTATCCGGATCAGATCTGATTGCCCCGGTGGTCCACGGATATTGACGTCCCCGTCACAGGCTAAAGACCCACGCAAGCGAGACCGCACCAAAACGGGATCTCGTGTTTATTTTCGATAAAGTTGTAATCTTTGTTTTGTTGCACGAGGAGGTCTTATAAAAAGACCGACTTTTTATCGATTCTTGTTGTAACGCTTGAAGTTGTAACAGATTCAAAAGCAATGAAAACAGCAACTTTCCCCGAAAACAACCATCACTACTTCTAAACATAGTTGTAGGCGTATAAAATTGCTTATAGGTCCCTTAGCACAGCTCGGCACAAACCGACGAACCATCGGGCGACGTATCCAAACACGAGCGTCAGTCCACAACGCCAAAGCCAAGTGACACGCAACGAAGCGGATTAACGAGGTGACGAGGCTAACAAACCGCACGCAAACAATGGAATACATCCATTCGCATGCGGAACCAAGCTAACAGTTCAGTGAGTCAACGAGTCATCCAACCATAGAACGGATTTGAACTCAAACACCGAGGCGGATTTACTACCATATTAGGATTCGGACTGTCAAATCAGAATCCGGATCAACAATGAAGCGGGTTTACTGCCAAATCAGAGTCCAAATCAACCACGAGACCGGAAAAAACGGCAAAAACCACAACACCTAGGGGACTCGCCAAAACCGAGCCACCTCTAGGTGGCTCGGTGGCCGGCCCAGATCTGTGCCAAGGCACAGATCTGAGAGCCTATAAATAGAGGGCATGGTTCATTTTTGAAGGGGGGAACTTTTAGAGCCGAAACTCTGCCGAATTGAGAACTAAGCTTGGAGTTTTAAAGACTTGAAGACTTGGACATTCAGATCTGGTTCTTGGCGAGCATCCACGTCACAAAAGGCAGGAGTTCGAGAGAGAGAAATCAGATCTGAGATCTACACGAAGTAATACTCCGGATCAAAGCTTGGCCTTTGATCCCGAGAACTAAAGGCTATTATTTCCTTGGTGAAATAGTACCCCCCGGCTGTTATTTCCTTAGTGAGATAACACCCGTCATAACCCCGGCGCAGGCAAAGAACCCTCAAAAGCGAGTGACCGCAAAACAGGAGCTCGTGATTCGTTCGAAAGGAAAGTTGTAATTTTTTTTATTTTTTCTTTGATTTCGTTGTAACCGGATCTTATAAAAAGACCGGATCTTTTGTAATCAAAAAGCAATTACTTGAGAGTGCAATGACATCAATGAAAGCAATAATTTTTCCCGCGAACAATCTGGTGACCATAGTGGGAGCCACCGATCTCGCTGACGAGATCGTCATGTCACAGCCGCGGATCTCAATCCCGGTCGAGGAGGAGGTCGAATATGAATTCGATCAGGCCAAGTTCGAGGAGTATCTGTCATCCTCGTCCGGATCCACCTCCCCCCGCAAGTACGAAGAAGTACAGAATGCCAACGACGCTCTCACCCCAACTGATGCCAAAGTCGCATCGGGTGAAGTTCCACCGACCTCCAACGAGGTCAAACCTGTTCTTGCCGACGCCTCTACTGTTGACGGCGTTGTGACTCTCAAAGAGAGCCCGCTAGAGGCGACGTCAACGCCTTGCACGGCAATTCGCTAAGGCGATGGAGTCTACAGACGGAGTCCGCTACAATGCGGATCTGAAGAACAGGAGAGGCAAACATCCGGGTCAAACGGAACCGTTCGACACTTGAAGAGCGGATTCACAAACGCCGCGCGTTACTCGCACAAGCAAAAATTCTTGTGCAGGAGGCCAAGAAATTGGAGGAAGAAAGAGTGGCCAAAAAGCCATCACCAACCCGCCAAGTATGGAGGCCGAAGCAACCTCCAACAAAAGTTTAACCATCGGCGAATCAACCCAAGCCGCCGATGATTCCAGTAATTACTCCGGGAGATCACGCAGAATCATCCGGAAAGAAGAAGCCAGTTTTGGAGCGCCTCGGTCCACTTCCCGATGAGCGAGTCAAGGCTCCAGTTCAAGAGCGTTAGGGCCCGACGAAGAAGCCCCGGACGACTCAACATGCTGGGGGTTGCCGCCATCCTCAACATGCCAAAGAAATCATGACCGCTACGCGCACCAATTTGCGCATTGAGGTCCAGGAGCCCGCTGACAATTCACGCCCACAAAGGCATGTTTCGAGGCGTGTAACTTTTGAAAGCCCAAAGAAGGCAGCTCGCCCTCAGAAGGAAACATTATTGTCCGATGACGATAGTGTTATACCTGAGAAGTCGTAGAAGGCAGCTCGCCCTCAGAAGGAAACATTATTGTCCGATGACGATAGTGTTATACCTGAGAAGTCGTTCCAACACGATAGGTTACTCCGATCGTCAAGCCGACGAGTTGTACTATCGTGCTGGGGGTACGAGCAAAACCAGGAAAAGGAGTCCCCGAGAACAGGAAACTCAATGTCCCTGTTCCAAACTCATTCGGGCAGTATTGTCTGCATGCAACTGCATTAAGGCGGTCCCCGAAAGAGTTTCGGTCTTCGAAAGGCTCAGTAATGAAACGCCAAAATCAAGGCCTAGGCGTTTCCGACGAAGAAGAAGAGTAGTCGAAGATGGAGAATTTCCGAGGGCACCACTAACATGACCAGTAGAGGGACATCGGCACAGGATAATCTCGAGCCAATTCTGAAAGCATCCCAGCGTATAACCCGTCTGCAGTCTGGAGCCATCAAACGAAAAACTTACGGTAGGGCTCGGACAAGACTACCTTCAGAAGATGAAGAATCTGATGCTGGCTCCGCAGTTGCATCGGATAATACGGTGTCCAGTGAGGGACAACCCCGCAAGTCATTTATGATAAGCGCGGAACAAGTGGCCAAGATGTTCGAAGAAGCCTTGGCTAAACAGCAGGAGAGCTTTAGGTTCGAAATGCAGATGGCCATGCAGAACATGAGAGAAATGCATGACCAGCAAATCCAAGCATTGACGAACCAGCAAGGTGAGCCAAGTCGTCGCAACCAGGTTAATCTGGAAGATGAGGACACAAATGTAAATGAGACGCATAATGCCAATAATCCTCCCGTCAATGCAGGGGGTGGTAACGAGAATGCCAACAAAGACTTGGGTGAAAACTTGAAGATCAAGAACCTCGAGAGCAAAATCAATACGTTGATTTCCGCTCAAGAGATGAAGAAAACAGGAATTCCTTGTCCATACCCAAGAGAGTGGGAATCAATCCCATATCCGGCGAAGTTCAACCTAATTAACTTCACGCCATTTAATGGGATGGGTTCACCCACTCAACATTTGATTTACTTCAAATCACACTTGGGGGTTATTTCTGGTAATGAGCCTCTGATGGTGCGGTCCTTCGTTAGCACTCTTCGTGGGGCCGCCTTCGATTGGTATCGCCGCCTCAAGCCAGGAAGCGTGAACAGCTGGGATGATATGGAGACTAAGTTCCTCGCCAACTTCTTTGACGACGATACTGAGATATCCATCGGGTCGTTGCTGGACGAGAAGCAGAAAGACAGGGAATTGGTGGACACCTTCGTCAAAAGGTTCCGGAACAAGGCGATGAACTGTCGGGACCCGATCACCGAGGAATTCATCCTCCAGACTTGCCACAACAACCTCGCACTGGACGTGTTGGAAGCAATGGGGACAGCACCGTCTAAGACATGGAAGGATCTGAAGGTCCGAGGAGAGCAGGCCGAGCGGTTCCTCAGAAGGAAGAAGGCGGAAAGAGGCCAGCAGGCGAATAATGCTCCGCAATAGAATTTCGTCCCACGGGGGAAAGGTAAGGCATATGCTAATGCAGTTGATGCTAATCAAACTTTCCAATTGCAACCTCAGCAACAGCAGCAACAACAAGCACCACAACAACCTCGGGGGCAATGGCAACAACGGCCTCAGAAGCAGAAATCTTCAGAGCCAAGATTCCCCAAGGTGTACTCCTTCAAAGATGATGAAGTGCCCGGCATCTTCAAGTACCTGTTGGAGAACAACAAAATCCAACTGCCGGCGATCGTGGATCAAGAGCGGGCTAGCAAAGTGACGGATCCGAAGTATTGCGCATACCATAGAGCGGTCCACCACCCTACGAAGTCATGCTTCCACCTCAAGGATAAGATCCAGACATTAATTGATGTGGGCGTCATAACCCCGAAGCCTGCCAAGAATGTGGGAGCAAATGCAGTGTCAATCAGCTTTGGATCGGTGCCCACAACATGGTTCTAGCCGAAACGCGTCACCAAAGTGGGAATGAAGACGGTGAATGATGACCCACATGGATAGCGCCAAAAGGGACTTGTGCCACACACAGCCCCGAACGGCGAAATCCTCTGGGTTCATCCGGATCTCATTAGAGATGAGCAGTGGGCGACCTCCTCGAAAAGAAAGGGTAAAGGCAAGTCCTGCAATGGTACTTCCGCAATTTTCGAAGAAGATGGCGATGAAGCTCTTGTTTTCCCGCTTTCTGAAGAAGAACAAGAAGTTTTTGCCACTAGAAGTGGAAACCAGTACCACTTCAACTATCCGTCACCTAGTGATCAGTTAGCTGAGCAGGGGTGACTAAACGGGGACCAGCCAAAACTCTCACCAGAGCTGGGGACCATTTATGTCATCTCTAAAGTTAATCCGGTCCGAGTATTCATGACTCAACCAGCTTCCATGAGCTGGCGATTGGCAAAATGGGCCTTACTCTTGTCCCAATACGACTTACATTTCAAACAACAGAAGTCAGTAAAAGGGCAGGCCATCTGTGATCTCCTGGCAGCTAATCCAACTACGGACACCGCCGAGATATATGACGATCTACCCGATGAAGCCCACGAGGTCAACGCAACTTTGCATCAACAAGTATGGCGTTTGTACTTCGATGGCGCTTCCCGAGCAGCTATTGTCACAGGTGCTCCTGGGAGCTGGGGGTGATTACGGTTCCTAAACCGATTGAAGATGCTCGACGACAGCCGGCGGATAAACAAAAACTCTAGGAAGTACAGAATCCGAAGCAGTCTCATTTCAGTCGTCCGATTGGAAGGGATAAACCGGAGGGTTCGAAAACTCCGCGCGTCTTCGATATTATGGCTCAATTAGCTAATATTCCAGCGCGGATAACGTTGTATGAGTTGATGCGGTTGTCTAAGGAGACTAGGGAAGCCTTACGAGAAGCATTGGCTGATTCTGAAGCATTCCTCACTCGGGTCAAGCCGGTACCTGAAGAGCTAGATATGTCAATTCAACACTACAACATAGCGGCTAAGAACCTTCCCTGCATCACCTTCACTAAAGAGGATATCCAGACGAAGAATTCAAACCATGATCGGCCCCTATATTTCATCGGATACATTGGCTCCAGCGAAGTCAACCGAATCCAAGTGGATCCGGGTTCCGCTGTGAGCATTATGCCGCTTCGCCTTATGCATAGCCTTGGCATTCCAGTCAGCAAATTAGCGTCTACAGGCACGGTCATTTACGGATTCAACACCAGCGGGTCAAGGCCTTTGGGAAAGATCCAGATAAAGTGCCAAATGGGTGATCTGAAGACGGAGGTCACGTGTTATGTGATTGATGCTGAGACATCATATAACTTACTACTGGGTCGACCTTGGATCCATAGTAATGTTATAGTTCCCTCCACCCTACATCAGTGTCTGAAATATGTCGACACTGGTGGAAGGGTCAGGACGGTGGTCGCGGATAAACAACCATTTATAGGGTTTGAGAATTATTTCACTGATTCTCTCCTTTATGGTAAAGAATCCGACACGGAACCATCGGTCCAGGACACGGACAGCGGAGAAGAAGCTGATTCCGAAGCCGGATTCGATTACAATGGTGGTTTTGTTTTAAATGACATTGTACCATTTGTAATCAATCTTGACGATGAACAATCGTCAGATGGAGGTTGTAACTGGCAACTTGCCGATATTGAAATAAAAGATGATTTAGAGTACTCGTTGTCTCTTGATGATGCGACAAAAGGACTACCCGATAATCCTGATTTACATACGCCGCTCCGATCATCTTATGCAACTTGCCTCCAGCATTCCTTCGGAACAACCCTGGTCGTGCCTACCAAAACAGGAGTCGAAAAAGAGGTGATTTATGGTAAAGGAGAGAATTTTCCATTACCAGATCATTTCCTAAGAGAAGACGAAGAGGAAGATAAACCTGGTCGACATTTATCTATTTCACACTCGGAGAAGGTCTATACTTCGATCGAGGTCCTCGCACTCCAGCCAAAGCGGCATATGTACCAAAAGGGAAACCCGATGATTATTATAAATACGGACGAGGGTTAGGGTATGAATCTTCTTCAGAAGACGAATGTTGCTGGTTAATCAATAACCAATCATCTGAGCAATACAAAAACGGAAATTCGCCAGATGCCTCGGAATGGGATTCCGATACAAGTCTGGGGGAAGCTTTCAAAGCCCTGATGGAGAACATGGCTACAGCTGAGCCGTCCATGATGGAAGACGACGATCAAATGCTAACATGGGAAGACCCGTGGGTTCATCACTTGAACATGCAGTATGGTGATAGGTTCGAACAGAGAGAACCCCCCACTGAAGATAAAATAGTTCAAGGTAACATGGGTGACGAGGCCAAGCCAAAGCCGATATTCATCAGCGATAGTCTTGCCCCAAATGAGAAGGAGGAATTAGTTGCCCTCATCAGGGAATACATTGACGTATTTGCTTGGAACTATGAAGATATGCCAGGGCTTGACCCCAATGTAGCAATGCACCGCCTCGATATCAAACCGGATGCCAAACCTGTCAAACAACAGCAAAAACGGTTTCGTCCACAGATTATGGAAGCCATTGAGACAGAGGTTAAAAAATTGATCGAATCAGGATTTATCCGAGAGGAACAACATCCAGACTGGCTAGCCAATATTGTTCCCGTCATGAAGAAGAACGGTAAAATTAGGATCTGTATCGACTTCAGGGACCTGAACACGGCATGTCCAAAAGACGACTTCCCTCTCCTAATCACAGATGTCATTATCGATAATACATGTGGATTTGAGAGAATGTCTTTCATGGATGGTTTTTCAGGATATAACCAAATCAAGATGCACCCAGATGACGAGAAGCATACAGCATTCAGAACGCCTCTCGGTGTCTTTTGCTACACCGTAATGCCCTTCGGTCTAAAGAATGCAGGCGCCACATACCAATGAGCAATGACTAAGATTTTCCAAGAACATCTCAGGAAAACAGTCGAGTGCTACGTTGATGATTTGGTTGTAAAAAACCGCAACAAAGAAGATCACATCAAGGACTTGAAGACGATGTTCGATCTCATGCGGAGCCATCAATTGAAGATGAACCCCACTAAATCCTTCCTTGGAATGTCCAGCGAAAAATTCCTTGGATTCGTCGTCACCACTAAAGGTATACATATCGATCCTGATAAGGTGAAGGTGATACACGAACTACAACCCCCTAGAAATCTAAGAGAGCTCAGAGGATTACAAGGGCGATTAGCTTACATCCGGCGGTTCATCTCAAATCTTTCTGGGAAGTGCCAACCGTTCTCTAAATTAAACAAGAAAGGGGTGTCATTCATCTGGGACGACGCCTGCCAAAAAGCATTCGAAGATATCAAAACGTATCTGGCGAATCCTCCTGTTCTCATTGCACCGAAATCGGGTAAACCGTTCTTGATTTACATTAAGGTGATGAACCACTCGATAAGTGCTTTACTAGCACAAGATGACGATAACGGTCACGAACAGGCAGTCTATTATCTAAGTCGGACCTTGATAGGAGCCGAGTCTCGATATCCGATGATTAGGAAGGAATGCCTCGCATTGGTATTCGCAATGCAAAAGATGCGGCATTACTTGGTTGGACAGATGATTTACGTCATTTCCAACGTTAATCCAGTACGGGTATTTATGACGCAACCGGCCTCTATGAATTGGCGGTTAGCGAAATGGGCCCTTCTCTTGTCCCAATATGATTTGCACTTCAAGCAACAGAAGTCGATCAAAGGACAAGCGATTTGCGATTTTTTTGCGGCAAACCCGACCACAGATACGGCAGAAGTATATGATGACTTGCCGGATGAAACCTACGAGGTTAACACTACGTCGCACCAACAAGTATGGCAATTATACTTTGATGGTGCTTCGAGGGCAGTTAATAGGGTAATAACCCCGGGAGGTTTTACAGTTTCCTCCGGGGTTGGGGTTGTATTAATCTCTCTGGGGAAGCATGTGATGCCTCGAGCTTATTCACTGACTAGTCCGTGCTCCAATAACGTAGCTGAGTACAACGTACTTCTCATTGGACTCAGTTTCGCCAAGGAGCTGGGGGTCGAATATCTCGAAGCTTTTGGGGATTCTCAATTGATAGTCAACCAAGTCCGTGGAGAGTATGAAGTCAGGAACCAAGACCTGATCCCGTACCACCAGGAAGCCATCAAAATGGCAGAATCTTTTGAGGAATTCTTTATTGAATATATCCCTCGTCTCCAGAACGCTTATGCGGATGCACTGACAGCACTAGCGGTATCACTTGCGCAACCTCCCGAAACTGAGCTGTTAGTCACAGTGAGGACGCATCAACTCTGCATACCCATATACGATATGGATATTAAAGAGGAAGATGACGGAAACATTAACGCCAATGAGGTGAATTCAACTCAAATTGGGTCTGAGTCCCGAGATTGGCGTTTTTCCATCATTGACTACGTCCAATATGGTATTTTGCCAGAGGATGCAAAAGAAAGAGAATCAATCCACCGAAGAGCACCAAGGTTCTTCTATAATACCGAGACCCACACATTATATCGTCGAGGGTACGATTGATTGTTACTCCGATGCCTTTCGAACAAAGAAGCAGAAGAAGTTCTTAAGGAGGCACACGAAGGAGAATGTGGTGCGCATCAGCCTGGTCCTAAACTGTATGATCGCATCAGGAGAATGAGATATTTTTGGCCAACGATGGTTCGTGACGCAATCGAATACGCCCGAGAATGTCATGCTTGTCAAATACATGCAAATTACATGCACCAACCACCAGAGCAGTTGCACACGTCAATCACGTCTTGGCTCATGACAACGGTCCACAGTTCATAAGCAACGCTTTCGTCAGGTTTTGTGACAAGTTCAAAATTCAAGATGTTTCGTCAACAGCTTATTATCCCGCTGCGAATGGATTAGCTGAGGTGTTTAACAAGACGATCATTAAGATCCTGTCAAAGCTCGTGAAGACCAATAAACGAGACTGGGACGATAAACTCGGTGAAGCACTCTGGGCTTATCGCACCACCATACGCACACCTATGGGAGCTACCCCATATTCGTTGGTATACGGATGTGAAGCTGTGCTACCATTGGAGATTCAAATCCCATCCCTTCGGATCGCCCTCGCAACCTAGATGACGACGGAAGAACAACACCAGAAACGTCTCAAAGAACTCGAAAGATTGGATGAAAAGCGCTTGGAAGCTCAACAACACATCGAGTTTTATCAAACCATAATATCTAGGGCTTTTAACAAAAGAGTCCGACAGAGAAGCTTCAAGGAAGGAGATCTGGTCCTCGCTGCTCGTCGACCGATAATCCTCAACTCCAAGAAGAAAGGTAAATTCGAACCCAAATGGGAAGGACCGTTTGTAATAGACACAGTCTATTCAAACGGCGCATATCGCCTGATTACTCAAGAAGGTACCAGGCAATTAATGCCAATAAATAGGAAGTTCTTGAAAAAGTACTATCCCTAGTACATTCAGGATAACCCATTTACCGGGAAGTTCCTTGTAGAATATTACACTTAATATTCTAGAGGATAACCTAAAACTTTTTTTTTACTACCAAAATCCCTCACTGATCAATTTCAATTGACAGTGAGTCCACCAAAAAATGTCTTTCTGGCCCTCTTGATTCTCTCCATGAACAAGAGGTCCACTTTCAGTTCAGAGTCCCCTTTCGATAAACGAAAGAATTCCCTTTCTTTTCTCTTTGGTTAAGCCTTCTCATGGTTATAACCGAAGTTGAAATTCCACTTCGATAAACGAAAAACTCATCTTCATATTAGATAATCAATCCTATAAAAGGTAAGTTTATCTAGATCTTCCAGATTCTCGGAGTGGAGATCCCACTCCTAGTTTCTTTTGCACTGGAAATAGAGTATAAAATTCTTCCTTTCCAGAGTCAAGGAATAGAATATAAAATTCTTCCTTCCTTGTTTTCGGGTTTGCCTTCACCCTAAAAGAAGACCGGGAAATAGAATATAAAATTCTTTCTTTCCCGCACCAATCTCTTCCAAAATTTATCAATTTAGGATTCATCCTAGGAAGTTTATCCCGAATCCTAAGCAGGGGTAAGTCTGCGCCTAACACGCGCTGCCGGTTTAGTCTTTTTCCATGGAAAAAGACACCAGACTTCGATTCTGGGGTATTCTATCCTGAAACCTAAGCAAGGATAAGTCTGCGCTTAACCCGTGCCGCCGGTTAGTTCTTAACCGTTAAAAAGAACACCCGTTCACATATTCAACATTGTAGCAGGTTGTTGTTAATAACACCAAAATCCATGCCTTACACGCATGGGGAATTTCATCCTGAATCTTAAGAAAGGATATGCCGACGCCTAACACGCGCCGTCGGTTTAGTCTTGCTCCGTAGAAAAAGACACCAAAGCTCGATTCTGGGGTATTTTATCCCGAATCCTAAGTAGGGATAAATCAGCGTCTAATACACGTTGTCGGGTAGCCTATTCCCGTAACAATGGCGAAGTCTACGTATTCGAAGTCGTAGCACCAAGTCTAAGAGAATTCACTCTCATAGCACAACGTTACATGCGGAACGGATTTAGACAATCCGCATGCTAGCCCGACTCAAACGGTAGTCGGTAAAGGCTAATCAAATCCATTGAAGGCTGGGGGTTAGCCAAAAACCCTAAAGTCAACGCCTAACACGCGTCGCCGGGTAGTCTATTCCCGTGAGAAAGACGAAGTCTACGTATTCAATATCGTAGCACTAAGAGCGTTAACTCTCTTAGCACAGCGTCACATGCGGAACGGACTTAAACAATCCGCATGCTAGCCCGACTCAAACGGTAGTCGGTAAAGGCTAATCAAACCCGTTAAAGGCTGGGGGTTAGCTAAAAACCCTAAAGTCATTGCCTAACACGCGTCGCCGGGTAGTCTATTCCCGTGAGAAAGACGAAGTCTACGTATTCAATATCGTAGCACTAAAAGGGTTAACTCTTTTAGCTAAAACGTCACATGGGAGCGGACTTAAACAATCCGTAGGAATCGACTTCAAGTTTAAAATTCCGATAACGGTCAGACAATAAATGCAGCACCGGAACTCTTACAGACATTCGACAAAGCACCGAATAGCCTGAAGGATTGAAGGAATCAAGAACAGAAGCCATTCCAAAAGTCCCGTTATACCGACCGAAGGTTGGGACAATCATATCCAAAGTATTCCAGACTCTCCTATAAAAGAACGAGACTGAAATACTTTGGAGGGGGTATCTGTAGGCGTATAAAATTGCTTATAGGTCCCTTAGCATAGCTCGGCACAAACCGACGAACCATCGGGCGACGTATCCAAACACGAGCGTCAGTCCACAACGCCAAAGCCAAGTGACACGCAACAAAGTGGATTAATGAGGCGACGAGGCTAACGAACCGCACGCAAATAATGGAATACATCCATTCGCATGCGGAATCAAGCTAACAGTTCGGTGAGTCAACGAGTCATCCAACCATAGAACGGATTTGAACTCAAACACCGAGGCGGATTTACTGCCATATTGGGATTCGAACTGTCAAATCAGAATCCGGACCAACAACGAAGCGGGTTTACTGCTAAATCAGAGTCCAAATCAACCACGAGACTAGAAAAAACGGCAAAAACCACAACACCTAGGGGACTCGGCCAAAACCGAGCCACCTCTAGGTGGCTCGGTGGCCGAGCCACCTATAGGTGGCTCGGCAAAGCCGAGA